>NC_087260.1:3365000-3452000 GCF_037042905.1 Lytechinus pictus | reverse complement strand
CAACATTCCATATAAGTGTGGTTTAAAATTCTAGTTTAGACTAGGGTTAAACCTAGGTATGGTAACTCCCGTCTAAACTCGACAGGACCCTAAGCTGGTACATAACCAATTACCTAGGAACCATTTTACGTCTAGGTTAATCAGTCATAGTGGCTGACCTTATAATAATCAGAATACCGCCCAGGAGCTGTAACTTGGTACCTGTTGCAGAAACGGTACTATTGAAATAGTGACTTGGCCATCAAATGGTAACTACGTGATATCTTGATTTCTATAGGTTTTTGAGCCACTTTACCATGTTAGTTTGAAAATGGTAGCAAAGTTTAAATAGTAACTTTTAAGCAGCGGGGCCCATGTTACTTGTAAGTTTTGATTGGGTCATGTGTACAAAATTTAAAAGGCCTTTTTTATTATTTAGTATTCTCTGCAGGCTTTCAAATGGCCCACCATCTATGTGTGGTATGATCGAGAAGTCGTAATATTGGACCAAAAAAATGAAAACTTGCAAACTTGCACTTCTCTCCGTCAATCTCAATACCAAGGACGACTCGGCTGTGGAACTCACTCCCTGTCCACAAATCCCCTTAAGCTCCAATCACGGACAGATTTAAGAATTATGTTAATAATACATATTTAATCAGTTTGATGAAAAACTGTTTACTATTCCTTTTTTAATAATGGTTTATAGCTAGGTAAACACAGGCCACTTTTCATCATTTCATGATGGCCCAAAAAACAAACTAAAAGAAAAGAAAAATGGCAACAGAACACAAATGAAGCTTTGTTGAGTTGAAACTCAGTGTTGTGAAAGAAAATCTGAGCAATTTCGAGTATTTCAATCTTAACTAAGCACATCTATTAGTGTTTAAAAATTCCCATGCACAGTTAATTACAATAACAATTTATGTTTATATAAAGCCATATAGAGGAGGTACTGCAGTCCCATTCACCAAGAAACATGTAAGTTGGAATGAGTGACAAATAACTTGAAACTGGAACAGGTTGAGTTAACATACAAAAAATACTTTGATAGAAAGCTGACAGGCTCCAGCGATGATTGACATGTTAAAATGTAGTTATGCAAAGAAATTTCCTCATAGGAGCAATGGTGGCGAGCATTTTCTTGACAGTCATACCGAGATGCACATTTTCAGTCTGAACTCGCTTAACAAATCCATTGCATAATGGGACCGGATTGCCCCTGTACAAGTCTATGGGAATGACAGTTCTTCAGAAGACAACGGGTTTAGGGATGCCAGTTGGAATTGATCAGAGGGCCTGAAAATCACCTAGAATACAAATTTGTACACAAAAGTGCTAAAACTATGGCCTGAAAATAAATGGCCAGAGCCTGAATTCAGGCTTTTGCCTGAAAACTGGCATCCCTGATGACTAAACCCCCCACTGTCACACATTTTATTCCATCAGAAAGGCCTTCGAACTCTTCATTGGCATTACAGTTGCATTTTTGAGAGATGATTTAGAAAATGTCCTGACTATCAAAGATGATATGGTACCTGTGGAAGTGCTATTTCTTCTTTGCAAGAGCAATTCCTGCTCCGACTAGTCCTGCCACCGCTACGGCTGCACCACCAACTATTGCCATTCCAAGAAGCCCGTCTGAAAATAAATCCATTAATATGAAATAAACAGTGTGCATGCATTTGAAAGGTGTAAGAAAAGTGTTGGACAAAATGTTCCAGGGGATTGTATCTAAAGGAGAGGTTCCCCCTCGAGGAGTTGTCCTGTTTCACTAGTGTGTATACGGTACAATTCTCACAACCATGTCTTATCAATCGGCAAATTCTTTGAACTTCCTTTGCTTGATATATTATTCACATCAGAGTTTGATATTTGCAAAAAGATTATTAACAATATCTTTTCTTTGGAAATGATGTGCAAGAGAGTTCTATTTCTTTGCTAGGGCGATTCCTGCTCCTACTAGACCGGCAAGGGCTACAGCTGCTCCGCCTACGATTGCCATCCCGAGAAGTCCATCTGGAAATAAAATTACACATGTTGAACAAGCATACCTATTATGCTGAACAAAGTAGGTTTCATTAAGAAGGAAATTTGTGTGTACAGCATACATTGAATATCAGTTATTGAGTCGAAAACTAAAATCAAAGAACTTGAATTTTTAGCTAACATACAGCAAACTGCAAAAGAATTACAAGCATTGTATCATGTACAAACCCAAACCCATATTTTATGGATGCAGTTTTAACAAGGAGGTACGTGTAATTGCTTCATGGTTGTCCACACCGAGGGGAGGGGGGTACGTATGTGCCTTTGTCGAAACCCCCATTTTCAACCTAAATTTCCATCACCAATTTAGAAAGCCATAGAAATTCCATTTTTTTTCCACTCCAGAGACCCTTAAATTTGTGGTATTTTGTTCAAGTGCGCACCCATCATGAACTACTCAGCAAGTCGGCACGGGGAGCTCGATCAGCGCTGGGCTGCTGAAGCTCCCCGCGCCCTGCTCCGGTTCTAGTCTTACGCTCGCAGCTAGTACATGTAGCGCTAGACCGATATGAATCTAGCCTGACACATTTGCACTTTGCTTTTACACAGTCACTACATTGAGATATGTATAGGCCACTACGATCTAATTAGTTCCAGACACCCCTATTTTCTGATATGGTCAGTTACAGAGCATTGCATTTTTAGCAATCGTTGATCCTAGAGTACTTCCAAAGACCCCCATTTTAAAACCAAATTTTGGTTCCAGAGCCCCCTATTTTCGACTTTGGTGTGGCACATAGGTATCATGTTATAATTCAAGTAATATCGTCCAGTCAATATTGTCACCATCTATATTTCAATTTGCTTTATTTGACAGGCATTTGCCTTGATAGGGATAGTAATTACCTTTATTCATCTTCTTTTTGATGAGTTTTTCAAGATCAGCTCCTTGCCTGTTGTTGGGTTCAATTTGAAGTAGGCCTTGGACAAACTTCAAGGCATTTGTATAGTCCTGAAGAAAAAAACACAAACACAATGAAAGTAAAACTGAAAGGATTTTAAAGCCTGTACGAGGTTTTTTGCAGACTTAAGATTATTACTTCAAGTTTGAATTCAAAATCCTCTGATACAACGAAATATTATCATTATACACATGTTGTCTTAAAGATGGAATCCTATTTGTCCACTATTATCACCAATAAAGCTCAGTGTTTGGAAACCAGTCTGCATGCATTGAGTGATGTCAGGAAATCGTTGAAGAGCTGACATCAGTGGGTTTGAGATTTTAATACAATTGATATTTATCTGCACAGGCTCAGATTCCAACAACCATGCTCATCATAGATGCCACTGCAAGAAATTTGTAAATTTTAAGTCAAATTTATGTAAAAAATCAACATCAAGTCTGGCAATCTAGAGAAAATTTTACATTCATTACTGTTCTGTTTCATGAAGAAGGTAAACTATAACAATTTGCTATGGTACATGTAGAAGAAATTTAACAATAAAGGAATTAAATTCAAATGTCCAATTGATTGCAAACAAGTTGCACGAAACACGGCCCGAGACAATATCTCTTAAATATCTTACTAAGCTGCCAACTGATCGAATGCTTATTATTTATCAAAGATCATATTGTCAGTGGGCTGCTAAATCCTTGTATCTACAAAAAAACCTTAAAATTTGAAAACGGCTAGATCGAGAAAAGCTTTCACTCACAGAGAAAATAGCTCTATACAAGTGGTAATATTCATTTGCTAAGAAAGAGTGCTCTACACGAATAAGAAGACTATTTTGGGACATTAAAAAGTTGCCATCCATTAAAAATATGTATGGGGGCTCAGAAATGCACAAAAGATTCCTGGAAACGTAAAAGGGAGCCTTGGAAAATCCCCATTCATTGCAATGTTAAAGCTTATCCAATGTTGTAAGTTAAAGGGGAATGAAACCTTTGGAACAAGTGGGCTTGGGTGAAAACAGAAAAATCAAAGAAGAAGAACAAAGAAAGTTTGAGAAAAATCAGACAAATAATGAGAAAGTCATGAGCATTTCAATATTGCGATCACTAATTTTATGGGGATCTTCCCATTGGCAATGCGACAAAGATGTGTGATGTCACATGTGAACAACTTTCCCTTTAGTGGACTAAAAAATACCCCCAAAATGTTCTTTGTTCTTTCTTATGGTGATACAAACTCTTTAATTATAATGTATTCTTTGATAATCTGTATTACATGCACTCCTATAGTAAGAATACATGATCTACTGATAGATGTGATCAAAGAGGCAGTTTAAATAAAATATATACTAAAGTAATGGGAAAGCTGTTCACAAGTGACATCACACATCTTTATCGCATTGCCAATCAGAGGATCTCCATAGCATTAGTGATCGCAATATTCAAATGCTCATAACTTTTTCATTATTTGTCTGATTTTTCTCAAACTTTTGTTGATCTGTTTCTTTGATTTTTTCTGTTTTCACACATGCTTTCTTGTTACAAAGGTTTCATTTTCCTTTCATGTAGTTTCATGTACTTGTGAAAAGCAACCCCCCCCCCTCACCCACCCAATTTTTTTTTCTGTTGCCATCTTTACCATAATTCTAGAATACCACTTTACCTGAGCTGTCCTAAACTTTTTTTCAGTTTGAGATGCAAGGTTCCAACAGCCTACCTAAAGTCTTACCTTCAGCCTGTAATATCCGATGGCTAGATAGAAAAGGCAATCCCGTTGGACCTGAGGGCTTCCGCCATGCAGGAGTTCCTCCAGGAGTACGACCCCTCTCCTCATGTCATCCCTGTAACGACTTCTCACCAGACACCAAGCATACTGAAACTGAGTCCCGACGGTCACCCTCCCCTGTGCCAGCTCAGCATTGTACAGTTGCTCATTTTTCTGCATGCAAAATGATAAAAACAAGCATTTCACCAATAGGGTGAAAATAATGTTTCAAATCACAGAGAGGACCAGCTCTATAGATGCAGTTTGTGCTCCTGAGCATTTTGACACCTTTTTCAGAAAAATCGGTCCAATTTTGAGGGGGTGCCCCCCAAAACGCTCAAGTACGACTATACTCTGTAAAGAGGACTGTACTCAACGGAAGAAGAAAAAAATGATTTGGGGCAAAAACGTTGTGATGTTGACCCCCACCAATGATTTTCGTCAAAATTGTAGGCCTATATCTTGGCTTCTGCATAAGCTATTTCAGTGATTTTTGTGATAACATGTATGTTATTTTGGACAAGGAATTCATTTTTAACAATTAAAATATGTATTAATGCTGTCTTTGTAGTCTACTTAAAATTCAACCCTTATTTAATTTAGGAGGGGTCAATTTGACCCCCTTGACGAATTTCATCACTACGCGACCGCAAGAAATTTTGTGACTCTGCCACTCAGTGACTGTTTACTGTCAAGGTGTGCGTATCTTCTGAGACCAAATTTGCAATGCCCGGGTAGATCTAGATCTAATTGGTTTAGAAATTACGCAACACTTTTTTGTAAAGTGCATTAAGCCACTCTAGGCAACACCGCAATACTTACCCGTGTTAATAAACTGGGACTCCACTCACACGCATTTGGGCCGCCCTAGCTTAGAACTAAAGTTTATTATCTAGAAATTGTTAAACTATACTGATAAAATATATTTCATTAAATAGCTTGATACTGTTTGATCGGTACTCACCGGTTCTTTGTTGCATTTTCAGCCCAATTCTCACAATTCTTGGGAAATATTCGCGGCAAATCTTGTCGCCATAGACAGCTACACGTCCATCTTTATTTATAAATGGAGCGCCCTTTACGATAGTTGTTAATGCCGCGGAGAAATCGTTAGGCATTTTGGCCTGTGTTCAAGGCGTAGCTGTTCTATTTTTTTTTTATAGGTATGAGATCGTAATCACAGCGAGTATTTACACTCTTCCATAATGATTCCGAAAGGGAGGCGCAACACCCCCCACCCACATGGGCGCAAATTCCAGGGGGACATGTCCCCCTTACCTAGAATAGTAGGGGGGCACATTATGAAATGTCATCCCCCTACTATTTTTGGTCTTTTCATTCAAAATCGAAATAAAATATGTATTTTGGAAGAGACGATCTTACTTTTGGGGTGCCCTTTTTTTTTGCTTGTTTGCTTATCAAATTTCTTTTGGTCAAGATGACCTTCTTTTTGGGGTGATATACCTTCTTTTTTGTTTTTGTTTGTTTGTTTTTTTCTTGTCAAATTTTCCAGCCCCTGGTCCCGGCTACCTTTGGGGAGAGATTTCCGCCCTTGCCTAACAGTACACTTGATATTGTTTGCGAATCTGCGTGGGCGTCGGGGGCTGGGGGATGAGGAAAAGCGGTGAGACGAGAAAAAAAAAAAAGAAGGAAAAAGAGGACAGAAAAAAAGTGAACGAAAGAAAAATTAATGGAAAATAAAAGGGAGGAGAAAATAGTGAGAAAAGTGATGGGTAGGTCGAGATTTTATGTGTCCGTGCAAAAAGAAATGAGCAGAGGTTGAGATGTTGTCTGTTTGGGCAAATGTCTGTCTGTTGGACTGGCGCCTGTTGCAAAAATTATTAAGCTGATGGAATCAGAAAGTTCCAACTGCTTCATGTCATACCGACAGTGACAGGATTAAGGGGTTGTATAAATCACGCTCTAAAACTGTGTTCTTTATTAAAAAGTTGTCCTTCATATTCATTTTCGCAAAAGAATATCAAGTTTTCAATTAATTGTCTATAGTTATCCTGTTTATGATAAAAATACTTAGAAATTGGGTTAGGTTAGGGTTATCAAATTATCGGGGCAGAAAATATATTTTTTCAGTTCGCGCGTCGAGCTGGCATTAGTGATCAGTGAGATTATGTTTTTAATGACATTCATTCTATTCACAGCAATATATTATTAAACATAGCCGCATGAATTATAGATAGGTCTATAGTTATCAGGTGAATAATTTACCGCTACACACTGATCATGCGGATACTGTTTTGTAAAGGGGAATTTCACCTTGATAAAAAGATTGTGAAAATATAGGCCAAAGAAAAATAATTTCAAAACATCGGTGAAGGTGTTATTTAAAAAAAATGGAGTTAGTAGAATTTCGAATGCTTGATTTGTGACGTCATAAACGAGCAGTTGCTCAATATTCTATGTAATATAAAATGCCAAAATGTCCCATTTTTAATGGTCCGTAATGACCCACTTTTTTCTTTTTGGAGAGAGTATGAAGTTATCTATTGATATACTGAATGTACAATAAAAGTCATTATCACGTATTTCTTGACATTTCATTTACTTTTTACCATAATTATATCCGATATAGCTGCTCGCAAAGGCCTACGCCGTCACAAATAATTATTAAAAAAATCTCACCTTTAATTTTTTTTTGGTGGGGGATGGATTTTTCCTGATAACGCATACCAATTTTTCAAATTATTTTTTCTGCTATTTTCATAATTAACTTTAAATAAATTCACCTATGCACTACTTATTTTTTTCAAAGACAAAATAACAAAATTACATCTAGTCATCATCATCACCATCATCACCAACTTCATTCTCATCATCATCACCACTACCACCATCATCATCATCATCACCGCCACCATCACCACCACCATCATCATCACCAAGATAATTTTCATCATCATCATCTTTCTTTTTTTTTCTTTTTTTTCCCCTTCCCTTCTTCTTTTTTTCCTTCCTATTTTCCTCCCTTTTTAGAGGGGCACACCACCAAATAAATATGTTTGTTGTTGTTGTATATAAGTTGGCGGATGCCTCATGAAATGAAATAAAAGAGAAAATAAGGAAAGGGAAAAAGTAAGAAGAAGGATAAGAAGAAAAAAAGAAAGCCAAACAAACAAGACAAAATAATATCAAAATTTCGTAATAAAGTCAGTCAGTTTAATAATTATGTTTTCAATGAAATGAGACATAAAAGAATTGAAACAAGTAAAAAGGGCTACATCATAGTTAAAAGAAATAGAGGGAAGCTCCGAGACAATAAAAAGTGTAAAAAAAATCAGAAAAGACTTTGAAACACTCTGAACACGAGTATAATATAAAAAAAAATTGGGAATAAGCGAGGACAAGTAGCTGAGGGACCCCCCCCCCTCTCTCTCTAGTTATTTACTCAAACTCGCATATACAAGAGAAGAAATTCTTACTAATCAAAATATTGCGAGCAAAAAGCACGAGCTGACATTTTTTTTAAATATTCAAAACTGATAGAGAGACACATTTTGAACAATTCATGAAACATAATAATCATTCATTATAGCTACCAATCGGATTGCGACAAGATCTGAGAATTAGAAATTCATTAAAAGCATAAAATTGTATAACATTAAAATAAGACGGGCGCAACGCATGAGCTAAAGCTTTATATACCAATTAAAAATTTGGAAATTTTTAGCGTTTTCGGTAGTCATGAAAAAGATTCATATTTCATGAAAGCTCAAATCCAGAGGAGGAATATTTTTTATTAATTGACTTAAAAAAGGCAGTTCTAATTAAGCCCCATTTAATATTTGATTACAAGTCTCGTTAAACAGTAAAAGAGGAAAAATTAAAGCATATTGTGTTCCTCAATTCTCTTTCTCTTTAACCCTTTTTTTTTTTTGGGGGGGGGAGGAGGTATTTTGGTTTAAAAAAAAGAGAAAAAACAATAATTGCTGGCTAGTGGGTGTAGTGGTAGGGACACCCCGCCCCTACCCCCGTAGTTACGCAAACATGGGACCAAATGATCCTACTTGTTCCAAGGCGAAACTTGTGCATTCAATTAAATGTTATTTTTGAGAAAATTAAAGCTTGCGCTGTTTAAATTCAATCTCTTTCACCTAAATTTGCGATGAATGCTAGCATTATGAAATATATAATTATCAACGTCTGGCGAAAAGAATAACCAACCGATCAGCTGACGAGAACGCGTATCACGTGATCTGCATATCAGCTTCGATCGCGAGTCAGAAGTGAAGAGCAACTGGCAATAAAATCTGTAAAAAGTCGTCAAAATGTAAGTTCCCCTTCATTTCTTTCAATTTTTTTTATTGCTAACAATGCTTTAACTTTCTTAAACAAAAATTTAATGAATAGTCTAATACTAATAGACAGTACAATAGCTCGTACTTGTGTTATAATACACAAATAATCATCTTCACAAAGATTTCTGACACAAAATACTACAGATGTCGCCTATGAGGTCCATACATGTAATGTTTGGACCTCATTGTTGCATTAAGCTTACCAAAAACCACTCCTAGTACCAATGAGGTCCAAACATTACATGTATGGACCTCATAGGCGACATCAGTAGTATTTTTGGTTAGAAATCTCTGAGAACAGGATATTTCTATATTATATCACAAGTACAAGCTATATTCCTTTCTCTTGTCTTATTTAAATTATAATTTTATAGTGTAAATGCATCGTTAGCAACAACAAAAAAATGAAAGAAATGAAGGGGAACTTACATTTTCACGGCTTTTTCCTGATTTTCTGGGCAGTTGCTCTTCACTTCTGACTCGCGATCGAAGCTGATATGAAGATCACGTGATTCGCGTTCTCGTCAGCTGATCGGTTGATTATTCTTTTCGTCAGACGTTAATAATATATATTTTATAATGCTAGCATTCATCGCTAATTTAGGTGAAAGAGATTGAAGTTAATAAGCGCCAGGTCGGAATCATAATTATTTTGGACGAGTGTATTTATACACTCGATCTCATACCTGACGTAGACGGCGCTATTCAACAAATGCACAATCTTCAATATAAAAAATAAAACAGAAAGAACGCCTTGAAAGTTGAACACAGGCCAAAATGCCTAACGATTTCTCCGCGGCATTAACAACTATCGTAAAGGGCGCTCCATTTATTAATAAAGATGGACGTATAGCTGTCTATGGCGACAAAATTTGCCGCAAATATTTACGAAGTCGAAGAATTGTGAGAAATGGTCTGAAATGCAACAAAAGAACCGGTGAGTACCGATTAAACATTATCAATTTATTTAATAGAACATATTTTATGACTACAGTTTAACAATTTCTAGATAATATTGCTTAGTTCTAAGCTAGGGCGGCCCAAATGCGCGTGAGTGGAGTCCCAGTTTATTAACACGGGTAAGTATTGGGGTGTCGCCTAGAGTGCCAAAAACTGATAGTACTAGTAACTAGGCCCAACTTACATTAAATGACATTAATGGGACTGTACTGTATTTTCGCGAACTTTTAAGAAGTTATTTTCGGTTGTAAGTGAGTCAAACGTACGACATTAGTCTATATTCGTTTATCATACCTTTAAGTCTTCAACTGCTACGATTTCTTCCACTATCGTTTCCATTTCGCTGGTAATTCTAAGTTAGTAAGTATTATTCTAAGCTGTAAATTTGCGTAGAAATGATGAATCAGACGAGATTTCATGCGCTGAAATAACGGACTGTTTAACTTCTTTAAGTTGTTGAGTAAGGTACTCTTGAAAATAAACTGATAGAAAGAAATCTCGCCTTACAAGATTCAAGATTCTTTTAAATATTGGTCAATGTACGCATACAAAGAAATCTATATACCTTATTAGGTGGATGTTTCTTGTCGGTAATTTTCACTGACAAACTTGCTTTGAGCAAAGAAGATACAAGGATTTCAGTATAACAAGTAGTCAGTGAAAATTTTCGTTGAAATGCGAACGGAGCCAAAGGAGTTTAGCGGAACAACCAATATAACAGAGACCGAATTAGCTTTTGGTCTCCAGGATATACTGTTAATCTGTTGATGCCATATACATCCCCCCCCCCGCGACGTTTAAGATCTTCTGATTCAAAATTGCTTGCAGTTCCTAAATCCAAGAAATCATGGAGGATCGGTCATTTGCACATGCTGGGCCATCCTTGTGAAATCAGTTGCCATATTCCATTCGTAGTATTTCAAACATCGACAGAGACTCCAACCCCAAGAACCTTTAGTGATCTGGAGATTCTCCCGCCTGGATCCCCAAGCAAACTGGAGACTCCAACTTGATATGCGCGAAGCGCACATCACGAGCGCGAAGTCCCTTACGGCCGGGGTCCAGGTCTCGCTTAAAGGGCCCATACAGGAAGCTTTAGGATTCTAGATGCTCTATATCTCATGCTATCTCAGGCTAATTTTTCAATATTGATGGCAACAGTGGCGTAATATGAGCCAAAATTTTTTAGGGGGCTCGATATGGCGTATCGCGTAAAAGTAATAAAAAGTACTGTTGCGAGCGAGCAAAGCGAGCAAGCAAAAAATTCGACACTTTTACTTAAAAAATCCAACTTTGTGATAGATTTTGACATCATATTAACAAAATGATATCATATTTCACCCTTCTCGCTTTCCTTTTCTCTTTTGTTCTTGGTCGTGATTTTTTTTTGGGGGGGTGTACGCCTTAGAATGGTACTTAGTAATTAACAATTCAATGAATCAAATCACACACGTAGGCCATAGGAGGACCTAAGGAGGGATGATGCTAGCTAGCTAGCTCGCGCCCGCTAAATTTACGAGTACGAGATCGCGCGGGGCGTTGACGCTCTACTTACATTTAAGTCTTAACTTGAATATCGACTTGGATATGAAAATTTATTTCCAGTTAGTTTAAAAAGGTGTTTGGGTGGGAGAAAGATAATTTTAAGCAGGAGAAAACACATCTTAAGCGGGAGACACAGGGCCTGGGCGGGGGATATATTAAATCTCGAGCGGGAGAACGGAAAATTTTGCGAAAATGGGCTTTCGGCGGGAGATCTCCCGCCGAAATCGGGAGAGTTGGAGTCTCTGCATCGATTGTTTCAAGATTGCTCTAAAACTCATTTCTTTAAATTGCCTTCCAGTAGTTTCCTGTCATTGTCATGACTGTGCTTCTTTTATCCTTGTCCCTTCCTGCTACATGTAATTTTTCTCTTATTTCCTTTTCGCAGCACCTTGAGCACATAATCAATGTGGATTTGGCGTTTTAGAAATTCTTTTTATTATTATTATTATTAATATTTCCCTAGCTAGAGAATAACTTTTTCAGATATTCTACATTTATTATAATGCTTAAGTAAAATGAATAAAAATTGGTATAAAATTACATTCTATGGCTATTAATTGCATGGTATATACACAAAATACAATATGTAATAATAAATAGGTACAACATTATGGCACTATATACACACAAATTAAACAACCACAATTATACTAAACCAAAACAAACCTCAAGTACGTTGCAAAAACAGTGGCACTGAACTTAACCTATACAGCGCGTCCCAAAAAAAATGTCCCTCTGATATGCGGCTAAATTACTTCAAAAAATAAAAATTATTCTCAATGAAATGTATGGATATAGGAAGCTCATATCATGTTCTAATTTCTATAAAAATGTAATTTGTCTCGCTTCAGTGGTTTTGAATACACAGTCTATTATGTAACAGTGGTGCTTTTCAGCTCATTCAGCTAAATGCACCACTTTTACGTAACAGAATGTGTATTCAAAACCGCTGAAGCGCAACCAATTAAATTTTCATAAAAGTAAGGTCATGAAATGAGCTTTCTACTCATGATCATTAATTTGAGAATACTACCACATTTTAGAATTAATTCAGCCCTATGTCAGAGGGACATTTTTTTGGGACGCGCTGTATATTGCAAAAATACTTTTTCAAATAGATACTTTGAATATGATATACGTCTCTGTAAATATATCTCACCACATTTACCCCCACCCTGGATCTATGTTTGTCTGTATATCCCCCCCCCCCTCTCTCTCTCTCGTACTGAGTCTCCCCTCTGGTTCGACCCCCCCCCCATGGTCAGTCTCTCTCTCCCTCTCTCGTTGTCGCGTTCGTGTTACATCTGAGAAGAGGCGTGGTGTCATGAAATATTGACAGGGGCAAGGGGATCGAGGCATATGTGACGACATGTTCTCAACTAAATTATAGGGGCATACAGTGACACTGCCAGACCTCTTTCTAAAAAAAAATATTCTCCTTTCTTTTTTTCCCCTTCCACGCCCCATCCCTCTCTCTCTTTCTCGCCTGTTTAAAAAATATATCACCCCCCCCCCCAAAAAAAAAAAAATATCCACCACCAAGAATAAACTTAGAAAAGTTGGGAAAAAAATAATGGAAAAGGAGTGAATGTGATATTACTTTCTAAACATATTGTCATTATCTATCACAAAATTAGCTTTTTATATAGTAGTAAGAGGGTGAATATTTTCGCTCGCTTGCTCGCTTCAATCTCTTTGAACATTTTTGGCAGAAATTTTGCTCCATATGCAATGCTTGGGCCCCTCAATTTTTGGGAGCTTATCATGCCATTGACATAGCCCATTTGGATATTACAAAATTAAAGATTGTGTTCAAGTTTACCAAATATTTTCAGAATATCATCAAGACTAAAAAAATTATTGTTGGCCTGACAAAATAATACAAGGAAAATCCTATTTGAATTGAAATCAACCTTGTTATAATTGTTTAGAGAGAAAGACCTGTCATCTGGAAAAAGTTCCATGCTTGTTTTGAAATGTTGTCAGGAATTACATTTTATTTTCACCAGAATCATTTCCTTGTGTGTAATTCCAATATACATTGTAGTGGCCATATGATTGGATTCTGTTTGAACTCATTTTAAAATGCAAACCACAACTGACATGATATTCCCTACGAAATCTTTTATTTTTTAAGATGAAAAAAAAAATGAGCACGATATTAACTTTAATTGCCCTCGTCATTAAAAAAAATAAAATCAAAGGACGTAGCTTGTTTATTAAACCAACTACTATTGTATACCACAATTCCACATGTCTTAACTAGAGCAACTTAACTAATGTAAAACAAAATAATAAACAACATTCTTTAGAATTGCTTCCCTGAACAGCTGCATCTTTCGGAAAGAGAAATCCATGCAAAGCAATTCTTGGCTGAGATAGATCTAAGATTAACATGGAACCCAAACTCATTTCCATGACATCAAACCCACTACCAGGTATTATGGGCGTGGATCGTCAGACTGTATGCCCTTTCCCATAGATTTTATTTGGCCTATCCAGTATCGCTGTGAATTAAAAAAAAACTCATACAACTGGATCTTCTCAATACAACCAGAAGACAAAATATATTAGACATAGGCGGGTCCAGGGGGGCCCGAGGGGCCCGGGCCCCCCATTGGCGGAGAAAAAAAAGAAGAAAAAAAAGAAGGAGAAGGGAAAAGAAAGGAGAAAAAAGAAGGAGAGACATAAGAGGAGGAAGACGAGTGAATAAAACAAGATGAGGGGAAGACTTGGAAAACAATATAAAAACAATTTCATGTCGGGATATAAAATTTTCGCTCGCGCTTCGCGCTCGCATTTCCTTTTAGGTGATTTACATATCTTGCTCAATATGGAGCTTAAAATATCAAATTTTGAATTCAATATACAAAACATATTTCAGCCCAGAAATTGAACTTTCATTATTTTGTTTGATTTACAAATTAATTTTTAAAAAGTGCTCTGTAAAAATATCTGTTTCATGGTCTGATTATTAACATTTTCTGCTTGCGCTGCGCGCTCGCAAAATTTGATTTGTCAGGTACCTATTATTCTCCTGTATTCCATAAAGTTATCAAAATATCCCTCAGCTAGCGCTGCACGCTCGCATTTTGATTAGTGAGTTATGTATATCTCAATATTAATTCTAAAACAAACTACTTAAAATCCCCATTTGATGACAGTTTATCAAAAATTTCGCTCGCATTGATTGTTGAAAGATATTAACTCATGCATCTTATTCATAATTACGAAAGTGCTTTATATCATGCGCTAAAAAAAAACGGTCACCGACTAGTGATAATATACGACCAAAATACCCTTACATACCCTTGTGGTTTTTGGTAATGTTTGACCTTAAGAATTACATACTAAAAAATCTACCTAAATCCGCATCCAGGAAAATGGGTATTTTTTAAGTTGGCTACAAATATGATTGCCATTCACTGAAAATTGACATAGCACAGTCATTATCCACACAAGAATCATATTTTGGTGCATATTTCATGGCCTAGGGTAATGGGATTTTTGATACAAGCTAGACTTAAAAAAGCTTTCTGAGGTACCTGGAAAATCCAAGATTGCGACCAAAATGACTGCCGTCACAATTGAAATCCACAATTCATCTTTTACTTACATAAGAGTCTTTAATTTTGTTTCTATACACACATACTGTTCGATTCTATACGAAATGAAATGCACTTCTGTCTAAAAATCCGCTTGAATACTGAAAAAGGGGATTAATTATTATTGATGTTATTTTTCTTTTTACTGTCATTGACATTCTTATCATCATTCACCATCAATATAATTTAAGGTTTTCGTTTATATTTATTTCATCATCATCATTATTTTCATGATCAATATTACTATCATTACTTTCATTATTGATAGCAGAAGATTTTAAATGACCCCCCCCCCCCAATGGAAATAAATAAAAATGAATAAACAAATGAAATTGAAAAAAAAAACAAATGAATAAAACAAAATGAACCCCTTTATCTCTGGTTATTCGCTTGTGACGTACATACTCTCCAACATTGTCAATCCATTGTCTCAGGCAGCAATTGATCAGATAAAATAAAAAAATCTTTATCCACCACTTCTACACACATATCATCTATTTATTAGTCCATATAGTATTTTTTTTCTAATTTCAACACCGTCTAGTTTACTACAATAATAAGATTTTTTTTGAAAAATGAACCTTATCTTATTTGCGGGTTATCGAACCTTTTTGTTTTCGGATATTAAAGCGAACCTTCGGAGTAAAAGGACTTAAGTTCGTTTTCGGACTAATATAACGAACCTTTTAAGTTATTGGATAACGAACCCTCGCACTAACGAATTTTATTTTATTCTCGGATTTACGAATGTTCGGAATTACGAACCTTCGTACTAACGAACTTTCTGAATAACCAACCCTATTTCGTTTTGTTCCAATGGTTTACAATGACTTCTGTACTGAAGATACTCTCGAACAGCAAGTTTTAAATGTTTTGAAAAACCCGCTTGTTGATCAGAATTTAGACCATGATCAGAATCACGGTCTGTGCCTGCAGACTACTAAGTGATCTTGTAAATGTTTCCTATAGTTGTTTAGTTACATGCCATGTACATGTATTTGTGGATAGAATAAACAAAGCACACTGCACACTTTTAATGTTTTGCAATTACACAGTGCATCCCAGAAAAAACCGAAACCGAGATTTATCGATGATTTATCATAACTTAATCAAAAATACAATAGACAAGTGACCCACCATTGTAAAGCCTATAATCTCCTCTTTCATTTGGAATTACTAAGATTATTTTAATTTCACGCATGAGTGAGCAGAAACAATTTGAAGAGGGGATACCATAAGTCACTTAGCGGGGTGTATCTGGGTTTCAAAAAGAAAACCACATTTTTAAGAAATTCAACATCTGCTCTTTAATTTGATACCTCAATTACAGAAAATGGTCAAGAAATAACAAAGTTCTGCTTATTTGAAATAAGGCTTGAATTTCAATAATTTCATAAAATGAAGAGGTTTTACAAGCTAGCGTTACGAGTCACTCGACACTCCGTTTTGTTAATAACGATCAGCCATGCATTAAGTCTTTTGTTAACCGTGCGATAGCTTCTGTGGGAAACCGGTGAAAACACGTTTATTTAATTAGATTATGGAAATACAAGCATTGTTTCGAGAGATCAGAACTTTTTACTTCTTGACTATTTTCTGTGATTAAGGTATCCCCAAAAAAGAGCAGATATTGAACTTTTTAAAAATGTGATTTTCTTTTTGAAATTCAGTTACCCCCTGCCAAAGGAGTTTTTTGTATCTTTTCTTCAAATCGTTTTTGCGCACTCATGCGAGAATGGGGAATAATCTAAGTAATTTCAGATGAAAGAGGAGATTCTAAGCTTTACAATGGTAGGTCCCTTGTTTATTTAATTTGTGATTAAGTTATGATAAATCATCGATAAATCTCGGTTTTGTTTTTTGTGGGACGCACTGTATAGTTGTCATGTATATAATTATACATAGAAAAGAAATGCACACAGCACAATTTAATTATTTTGCAATTTCAGCACACTACTCGATTTTATTATCTTTGAAGTTGTATAGTTCAATGACATGCAATACACAGAAAAAAAAAATCACCGGATTACTGGTATACACGGAATAAGCACGTTGCACACTTTTAATGTTTTGCAATGAAAGCACATTTACACGATTTAATTACTCATGCAATTGTATAGTTGTATCACACGCAATATTTACGCAAACTAAAAAACACACCTTTTTCCCCCGAATTACTGATGTAAATGGAATAAATAATACACGTTGCACTTTTTTTTATTATTTTGTAATGAAAGCACACTTATTCGATTTTATTTTTTATGCAATAGTATAGTTGTATGACATGTAATATTTACACAGACGAAATAAACATTTTTCCTTTTCAATAGACCAGTTCGTAGTTACTCATGGACAATTTTAGTCAAATGACCTTTCATTTCTTTCATTATGATAGGCAGATTTCAAAGCAAGATATTACGTAAGCTTGCCTTACATGTATAGCAGGATGAAGAAATTGAATAGACCAGGTGACTAGAATAGCACACCAATGAACACTTTATGAAGGTATTTGTTGCATTCCTACTTTGAATGCATATCAAAGCATGTTGCACAATGTACTTGGCAAACTGTAAAATACCAGTCGTTCGTGGACGCATTGTTGTTTTTTGTGGATGTAAATGAAAACCACTATTCAAAAGAGTATATGAATAATCAAGACATCAAAGTTGGTGCTTATCTCATTAAATTTTAAACCACCATGTCACGTTAGTACAAATGACCTTCCTCTGATCATGCGTAGAATCTTTTGACCATGCGCAGAAAGGAACTACGAACTGGCTAATTGGCTTATTTTTCCCGATCAGGTGTATGGTTTGAATGCAAACTGATATCCCTTACCAACTTTAAATTGGCACACTACTCACGAAATGGCATGTAAATAAATTTATGAACATATAATAAATAACGAACACTGCACACTCTTAATATTTTGCCATTAAAACACACTACTTGATTTAATTAGTTTTGCAATTGTAAAGTTGTTTGACAAGTAATCTTTACACAGAATAAAGATTATTACTGATGTATTATACAAGGAATACATAATATGCACTTCACACTTTTATTATTTTGCAATACAAGCACACTATTTGATTTTTATATTGTTGCAATTAAATAGTTGTATTTTATATATTTACACGGATTCAAGAAAATCAACCTTTTCAACTATTTCATTGTTACTGCTCAGGCATACGATTTTACAAATATGTAAAGATATTATTCATAACGCATATTTATTTGAAAGGCAATCTGATATTCCGATTTGTTAATAAAGAAGAACACAATTCGGTACTAAACTTAAATGGGCTAACTATTGATACACCTAGAATAAACAATGAACAGTGCATACTTTCATTATTTCGTAACTGAAGCAGACTACTCAAAGAAATATTTACACAGAAAACAAATTACTTTTCAACTGTCTTATTTTTGCTACTCAGGCGTATATTGAATGAAAATTTGTGAAGATATTATGCAAAGCGCCTATTTATTCCAAGGACAAAAAGGAATTTTTAATTCAGCAAATAACCAAGAGCTCAAGTACTTACTTTAAATCAGCTAACTACTGATGAGTATTAAACAAGCTAAAATGCTAAATCACATTGGTCTTCCACAAAGTATAATGGACGATAGATCGATATGGAGGGGAAGAGGAAATACTGCTGGTGTAAGTCAATGACTGTTCGGATAGATCCGTAAAACTGCCTCCCTAAAAAAGCGCATCTACAACTTGACAACGATTCGTTGCGATCAAATTTTTAAACAAATCATTTTAGCTTTCCAATTAAATATTTTAACCTATCAAATCTTACCAATCGAAGATCCCAATAGTCGTAACAGTACTAAAATCGAAATTCTAGTCTATTTCTAGATTCCCTACAGTAATAATGAAAAAGAAACAACAACTTCAATTCCTAATCATAAGGACTTTATCACCGGCTGCGACTTGACATGCTTGAAGCCGATCTGAACTTTTCCCGACATTAAGAGTTTAATTTAAACCCGAATTCAGTATGCGGGCCTGTTTGTTGAGGTAGGAATGCCCTTAATCCTATTTTCTCTAGGTTTTATTTCGGAAAAGTTTGATTTATGTTTCAAAAGACAAAAAACAAACTTATCTTGCCCTTTTAATTTCGTGCAGTTTGTGTTACATTTGTTTCTTATATTTTCTGCCATTTCTTTTATTTATTCTTAACTCCTATTTTGTAACACCGAGGAACGGTCGCATACATGCGAATGCAACGGTAGTGCAATGTTCTAAGCCGTGTTGCGATCGTGTTATCTGGCCCGAAAGGTAGGGGGGACAACAGGGGCTGATCCAGCCTTCACCAATAGGGGGGGGGGGGCGAAAAATGTTTTCAGCCAAATGTTAATCCCCGATCGGCCGTTTGAAGGTAATTTTTGTCTGTTTCATTGAAGGAGTAGTCCTCATGGTCACTTTTTAGCTTTATTATTATAAATCAAAATAAATATATAATATCATTGTCCTTATTTATATAATGCGAGCGCGAAGCGGGAGCAAAATTTTTTTTGGGCAAATTTATGTATTTTTTCCTAAAATTTGAACATTCTGGGCAACGTTTGTTATCCTGAAAAAGATGTATATACAACTAAATATTTACTACGAACGCGAAGTGCGAGCATAGGTTAACTGATGAAAAAGGTACCTGTTAAAGACTGCTTGTAGTTAGCCATGAAGACGTTACATATTTCAACAATCAAAATAATGCGAGCGCGAAGCGCGAGCTGGATTTTTTGAAATTTTTACCCAAAGACTGGAAATTCTAAGCACTTTTTGTAACTTAAACATATATTAGGTATATAACTAAACAATTGATGCGAACGCGAAGCGCGGGCGGAAAATTTTGAGATTTAGACCTAAGAACGAGACACTCTATTCATGTTTTTAAATCCTGAAAAGAATGAGTAATTGGGAGTCTTCCTTACACCCGGTCCTTACATTGATAATGCGAGTGCAAAATGCAGCCAGGAAACGTTCATATACGTTAAACTTGAATCGATCGAAAAGGTTCTTGTTAAGGACTACTTGCACTTAGCCTTCTTCTTCTTTGTTGTTCTTCCCCCGGTATTCGAGGATCAGCGGCTATCCGCAGGTTGGTTGTTGTGTTGAAGCAATTTCTCTAAGCGAATATGATGAATTTTAAGAATGTATCTGAGGCAGTGGGTCATGACATTGGCAGCAAGAGTGACAGATAGGTGCGAGGAGGGTAATAAGATATTAGTGGCAAGGATGAAGGGATGAGCAGAGGTGAAGCCATGAAGACGTTACATATTTTAACAATCAAAATAATGCGAGCGCGAAGCGCGAGCTGATTTTTTAGAAATTTTTACCCAAAGACTGGAAATTCTAAGCACTTTTTGTAACTTAAACATATAATTGGTATATAACTAAACAATTGATTCGAACGCGAAGCGCGAGCGGAAAATTTTGAGATTTAGACCTAAGAACGAGACACTCTATTCATGTTTTTTAAATCCTGAAAAGAATGAGTAATTGGGAGTCTTCCTTACACCCGGTCCTTACATTAATAATGCGAGTGCAAAATGCAGCCAGAAAACGTTCATATATTATGTTTAATTTGAATCGATCGAAAAGGTACTTGTTAAGGACTGATTGCACTTAGCCACGAAGACGTTACATATTTTAATAATCAAATAATGCTAGCACGAATATCGAGCTGAAATTTTTGAAATTTCTACAAAAAGAATCGAAAATTTTAATCAATTTTTGTAATCGTGAACAGGGTAGCTATATAACTAAACAATTGATGCGTGAGCAGAAGAATTCGAGATTTAGACCTAAAAACGGGACACTCTACTCATGTTTTGTAAATCATGAAAAGGGTGAGTAATAGGGGATCTTTCTATATTAATAATGCGAGCACAAAGCGCGAGCAGATATTGTGATCTGAAACTGGATAATGATTGAAATAGAGAACAAGTTGAATATCTTAATAAACATGCGCGTGTTTCAGATTTAGACCTAGAATCTCATCATTCTACACATCTATCAGCGAGCGCGAAGCGCGAGCTTAAACTATTTGATATTCCGATCTGAAAATAAGAGTCAATTTCAGCTATATATTTCAAGCACTTTGTAGGAAAATTGTGAGCTGGATATGGATCATTAAATTAATATCTTATTTATTAATGCCTAATGAGGGCGAGAAATCTGATGATATTGTGGCCTGAAAACTGGATATTTCAAGCACTTTAGTAATTATGAATAGAATGCATCAGTTAAAATATTTTTAACCATTAATGTGAGCGCAAATCACGAGCCAAAATCTTTGATAAACTCTCATGAAAATCAATATTGAGACATACATAAATCGCCAATCAAAATGCGAGTAGCGCAATCTGCTACGTTGACAATCAGACTTGAAAAGGGATATTTTTCAAAACTAAATGAAATACACAAATATAATAGGTTCTGAATAAATCGAATTTTGCAAGCGCTCAGTGCGAGTAGAAAATGTCAATATTCAGACCATAAAGCTGTCTCTTTTACAGAGCACTTTTTGAAAAATCAGTTTGTAAATCACACAAAATAATGAAAGTTCAATTTCCGAGGTGAAATGTATAATGTATATTGACTTCCGAACATGATATTTAAGCTCCATATTGAAAAATCATCTAACAGGCAATGCGAGCGCGAAGTGTGAGCGAAAATTTTATATAGTGACATGAAAGATTCTTTTTATTTTCCAAGTCTTCCCCTCATCTTATTTTATTCACTCTGGAAAACTTGACAAGCAAAAAAAACAAAGTTTTTCACTCAAAATATAATGTCATTTAGTCCAAAATAGATGTATTATTTCGAATGTGAATGATGCATTTTTCTCCATCATAAAAGACCAAAAATAGTAGGGGGGACATTTGATATTGTGTCCCCCCTACTATTTTTGGTAGGGGGGACACGTCCCCCCTGTCCCCCCTGGGATTTCCGCCCATGGTTGCAACCATCTTATGGCCTATATATCATCGCAGTGGAGCGTTGTGGCCCAGTGGATTAGTCTTCGGACTTTGAAACAGAGGGTCGTGGGTTCAAATCCCTGCCATGGCGTAATTTCCTTCAGCAAGAAATTTATCCACACTGTGCTGCACTCAACCCAGGTGAGATGAATGGGTACCCGGTAGGAAGAAATTCCTTGAATGCTTTGAGCGCCTAGGCAGCCCAGCTAAAGCCGGGGTAATAATAATAGCAGGGCCCGCTGGGAGAACGGTTTTCGGAACTGAAGCGGCTTCCCTGGGTAAATATACCTGTATTATTATTATTATCATTATTATCGCACCAAGTCGCAAGACTTGTCTCTGTAGGTCGCTAGCACATGTGCAATTGTTGTACGACCTCCAGTCGACTAAATGCGACTATTTACACGGCAAAAACGCTGGTGTTAATTTAACACCAGCCTGATATCTATATCGGTCCACACCAGAGAGGTGTTGAAACAACACCAGTTGGTGTTATTTAAATGCCATATTGGTGTCAGCTTAAGGCCAAACCGGTGTTGTTTCAACACCTCTCTGGTGTGGACCGATATAGATACCATGCTGGTGTTAAATTAACACTGGCATTTTTGCAGTGTAGTTATGCCACCTCTCGCATCAGGTCGTACAACGTTGAACAACACTCACACGATGATCGCCCGACCGATGGCACGACCTGATGCGAGTGAATCGATCGTATTTGATCTTGTTTGGATTTGAACATGTTCAAAGTTCAGATGCGACCAGTCACGAACACCTCGAGTTCGTGCGATCGTCATAAACGACTGCGAATGCTCGCAAGACACTAAGAGATCGATCGTGCGACAACAAGAAAAAACTGTTGCAAGCGGTCGTAAACTGGTCGTACGTCAATTGTGAAATGGGCTTTATATATATATATATATATATATATATATATATATATATACAGTATATAATGGTTTATTAAAAGATCATCGCAGCCAAAGGCCGAATTGGGATCAATTTTACAGACAAACAAAGTATCGTAAAATTTTCTTAAATTATACAAAAACCTTTAATTATATGAACTATGTGATCTTAGAAAAAATAGTTTCAGTGGAGAAAAAGAAAAATGCAGTGGTAGGTGAGTGAAAATAAAGTAGGAAACTAGACGAATGTAAATGGATGTCGTGAAGGTGTAGGGATATAAATGGAGAGAATGAACAAGCGAGGAGAGAAAGGGAGGAGAAACATGACGGAGACAAAGAAGAAAAAAGAACAGATCACGTTCATCACATCTTGACATGTACACGCCATATCTTACATGAATCACTTAGAGATGGTAGCAGGTAAAATGCAGTGAGATTTAAAAACAATAAAAACGTTACATATTTACATAGTAAAATAGTAAAATTGTGATAGCAAACGATAAAATTAAGCTGTGGAATCTTCAACATACAAAGTAAAACAAATAGATTTATTACATGTCATTTAAAAGATTTCAACTTAACATTTAAGCACATTGTAGGCAAAGATAATTCCACTCATTAAAAGTAATATGAATCATTTGATGATTAAAACAACTATCCTTTCTGGGTGGGGAGGGGACTGATTGTACATGCCACCCCACCCCCTTGAATGGGGAATATATCCCCCACTACCGGCATTTACCCCATGAGTACGGCACAGTAGAAAATCAATGATGTATGATTGTTATCATTATCAACATTACATCATAATAATTCTTGTCTTGTGATTCATCAAATTAAATAATATGAAATAATGGGATATATAAAGAAGGAAGTTTCTTCCTGACTCTGCCCAAATGACAAATTTTCCATTTTTAGCAGCTTTGAAAGTTAGGACGGAACTGCCGCTCCGGTAAATCAATTTTCGACAAAGGCCTCCCCGCTGTTCATTATTTTGACGGGTCATGGAGGTAGTACAGTACTACCTCCATGATTCAATGCATTCAATGGGTTTTTGAATTTGCTCTGCGTCGCTTTACAAAAAAAAAAACTTTTAGTGCCTGGCGGGCTTAGGGCTCTAGCCCCTCTCTGACCGCTATATGATGACTTGACACACAACGGCTGCTGAGTGCCTGGCGGGCTTAGGGCTCTAGCCCCTCTCTGACCGCTATATGATGACTTGACACAAAACGGCTGCTGAGTGCCTGGCGGGCTTAGGGCTCTAGCCCCTCTGACCCCTATATGATGACTTGACACACAACGGCTGCAAGCAGATAACAGCCGGCGTTATGCATCTTCCCATCAGGCACGTTAATCAGAGCGCAACCTTTGCGAGGATCATTTTCCGGTTGGTTCGTGCCCCAGTCTGCAAGAGACCACATACATGTAGTATCAAGAGCAACGATCATCGTAAATATTATGGCGTTAACCCGGCGGAAGCGGGGGTGGGGGGGGGGACGTGGGACGTGTCCCCCTCTAAATTTAGGTGGGGGAACTAAATTTTTTGTTGGTAACCTTTTTTTTTTTTTTTTAGAGTTTTTTTTTCTGCGTCTCCCCTATCATTTGGGGTTGATAACCTTTTTTTTTGCTTGTCAAAAAATTGTGTGGTGGTCCCCCTTAAATTTTTGGCTTCCGCCGCCAATGGGGGGGGGGGGGGGGGTGGGGCTCTTCCATTGACGAGTGGATACCATGCGCGACCATGGGGTCTCGAAAAGCACCCTAAACAAGTATTTTCCATATTCTGAAAATGCACCCCTTGACACGTATTGGCGTGTAAAACCCTGCCCATAACAAGTATTGGAAACAAAACGATAATCTTGGCAAGTATTCCCTGGATTGAACACCTCAACAAGTACAGCGATATTTTAAGTGTTATGTCAATGACGTCGGTTTTACCTTTTCCTACATAATATACGGCCCAACCTCCCACACCTCGCGCAAATCGTATTCTAAACACGTAGCGTTGTCTGTTGGGGCAAAAATTACATCCTTTATTAATAAACATTTTAGACTTAACTTTTTATAACCTCGCAAATTTGACCCTAAACACGTAACTTTTCATTAATTATTTTAGTGTTTTTGACACCCTTATTATGTTACCTACTTAGCGTGCCCTATATAGAATAAGACATCATTTTTACATGTTTTTGGGTCGGGCATGGTATCCGCTCGTCAATGTAAGTGCCCCCCCCCCCGGGGTGTTAAAAATGCCACCACTTTGTGTCCCTCGAGGATCACGACATGAGGTGTTTAAAAGGCAAGTCCACCCAAACAACAAGTTGATTTGTAAAAATGAGAAAAATCCAACAAGCAAAACACTGAAAATTTCATCATAATCGGATGTAAAATAAGAATTTCACAAAACAGGTATTATGCACATACTGGTCGGTATGCAAATTGGCAGACTGATGACTTCACCCACTCACTATTTCTTTTGTATTTTATTATATGAAATATTCTAATTTTCTCCTCCTTGCCAAGTGAAACAAACCTTAATTTCTCCATGAACATGTGGAATTACCAATGTTTTAGCAGTTTATGGTTAAGTGAAGTTGGTCATTCTTGTCAAATCTGTAAAAAATGAAATGCTGTATTATTCAAACAATAAAACAAAATAAATAGTGAGTGATGGACTTCATCTTTTTTTTGCATTATGACTAAATTGTGCATATAACTATTTTGAGAAAAATAAGCGAAACTTTAAAATGTCATAACTTTCTAATTTTACATCCGATTTTGATTTTGAAATTTTCAGCATTCTGCTTGTCTGATTTTTTTCTGTTGATTTTTTTTTCTGTTGATTCAAATCAACATTTTTATGAGATGGACTTGACCTTTAAGTATGGAACACAATGCCACTCTCTATTATAAGGGATTCATCCACAGTTAATATGTTGAAGATAACATCTTCTTAGTAATGCTCTGTATTATTCGTCATGCACAGTAAAAATATAGCAGCTGCGAAATATAAATTCTCTTTTATTATCATTATCATTATGATTCTATTATTATTAGCATAATGATGATAATTATCATTACTATTATTGTGAAAGCTTACTTCGGTAGGAACTTAAGTCCCCGTTTCGATTTCTGTAGCATTTCCACTGTCCATTCAATCTTTCGCAGAAATTCCAGAGGTAATTCCCGTGCAAGTGATGTCTTATTTCGTCGAACTCTTCGATGCTCTCAATGTTAATCATGGAAGGACCGGTCGTCTTCCCATTACCCAAGGTGACAAGGGGAAGAGAAGAACAGCTTCCACGAGCTGGGTTGTAAGTAAGTAAGTTTGTTGAATAGAGGACTTTGAAACACTTTGTGGTCGCGTACAACCACCCGTCAGGGCATACTAAAAAAAAAACAAAAAAAAAACATGAGTTCCGCCTCATCGATTTTCAAACAGGGAGAATACATTTTTGAAGAAACTTAATCTACAATTCTCTATTAGAAAGTAGAGTGGAGGTTATACTCTTCATATTGTGTTTGTGTTTTATATATATTGTGTTTTATATATGAAGAGTTTAGTTGCAAAAGGGGTTAGGTCCACATTTGACCATTCCGAGAAAAAAAACATGTTTTTTATTCTCGCTTATTTCAATATTCTTATGAGAAACTAAATTGCCGTGATGTACTACCCTATCATGTGAACATAATATTGAGTATAAAGAAAATCTACCTCTCTTCATTTTTTTCTATACATTAAAAAAAAATATGATTATGGACCTAACCCCTTTTGCAAGCAAACTGAAAAGAATCCAATATCTTTTGATTGAAAAGTGATTTTTCTTTGCCACTTTCATTCACATTTTCATTTGAATTTCAAATTTTCTTTGGTATCATCAGAGCAACTAAACATTCAGTGGTTTGGAGACAGAAAACAATAACATTTATGAAAACTGGACCTAACCCCTTTTTGACAAATTAATTCTTCAGAAGATTTTGGTTGCAAAAGGGTTAGGTCCACTCCAAGAAACTCATTGTTTTAATTCTCCCATATTGCAATATATTCTTATTGTGGTTTATATATATATATATATATATTGTGTTTTATATATGTAGAGTTTAGTTGCAAAAGGGGTTAGGTCCACTTTTGACCATTCCGAGAAGAACCATGTTTTTTATTCTCACTTATTGCAATATTCTTATGAGAAACCAAATTGTCATGTTCATGAGAAAATAAAATTGGGTTTAAAAGAAATCTACCTGTCTTTATATTTTTAGGATATTCTTTTCCCAAAAATATGTGTGGACTTAACCCCTTTTGCAACCAAATGAAATTGACTTAACCCCTTTTGAAATATCTTATTTTTATTTGCCATTTTAGTTGACTTTTTATGGGAATTTCAACTTTTCTTTGGTATCATCTTACAGAGCTGCTAAAAATCTATACATTGAGACATAAAAATCAAATTTGATGAAAAATGGACCTGACCCCTTTTGGAAGTGAGCAAGTGTTTTATATATATTGTTTTATATATATATTGTGTTTTATATATACATGTATATAAATATATATATATATATAATTTTTTAACCAAACTGAAATGGACTTAACTCTTTTGGAAAAAAAATGTTATTTTTATTTGCCAACCAATATATATATATATATATATATATATATATATATATATATATATATATATATATATATATATATATATATATATTGTGAAAGAAATGGATGAAGAGAACAATGGTAGGCGTAGCTTAAATCACGATTCCCCAGACCTATCTACCCATTGGAAAAACCCTTTGTTTTTTTCCTTCGTTTCTTTCACAACATATTTAAATACAAAGAGTTGCCAAAGCTGTTGTACATGTATAACCTTACACATACATCATGTATATATTGTGTAAGTGTGTTTTATATATACTGTAGGGGAAGGCGGGGTAAGTTGTGACACTTTTTGCTTTTTGCATGTTAGAATTGATATGATTGATAATTTTGTAGAAATAAGTACCTTGCCTTAAAATTTTTAAAATTTTCACCTACGTATAACTTCCTACCCCGTCACTGAAAGTCATTGTCACCTTTGAAAAAAAGCGATGTTAAATGGCTCAACTTGCCCCATCTGTGGGGTAAGTTGAGCCACAAAAACTATGTACAAAATGTATGGGGGAAGAACCAGCATGTCAATTTTTTATTTAAAGTGTTTTCACTTGCCAATTCTCTATAAATACTTACATCCTCTAAAAGGAAAAGAAAAGTCATGTAAATTTGCTCCTCTCTGCCTGCACATCGATGGCTTTTAAGTTTTCATTATATACATTACCATGGCTCAACTTGCCCCATGTTGGTTGTCTCAACTTACCCCAGTCCGAACTTAATGCGATAATTTCGCATGCACACATTTCTTATAGATCCATCATGTAAAAGACTAAGACAAGAACGAAGATCCATACCTGGGGCCCATTTCATAAAGAGTTGCTATCATAGCAAGTTGCTATGATAGCAACTCTGGTAGAATAGCAGCTTTTACTTGCTATGCTAGCAACTTGCTTTGCTAGCAACTTTGCATTTCATAAAAGCACATTCGCTGGAAAGTCAGCTTGATTTTCCAGCGAATTATTTGAATAGTCATGTACGAGGGGGCACAGCCGGCCCGTGCCCCCCCCCACCTTTGAGAAGCAAAATTAGAAGAAGAAAAAATTGAAAGATAATATTTTGTTGGTTTTGCTTGTTAATTTTTTTCGGGAGCGAAATTATTATTTAGCAGCTGCAAACAGGGTCTGCAGCATAAGACTAGCCGTTGAAGCATAGTGATGGCTCTATGGTGATGGCTTGCAATTCTGGAAGAAAGTAAGAAGAAAATATTAATTTTCATAGGATGACATAGCATTGTTTCTCCATTGTATAAGTTTTCAGAGAATTTATGTATTTTAGCCCTATGCCATGGAAAAACTATTTTGAAAAAAGTGACAATCTGTCATTATTGCCGGTCGAAATTTCACCTTCAACTAATTTTCTACCGTACAATGTTAATCCCAGTACCACACTTGACTATTTGTGTCGGTAATGCAAGGTTGTATCAACAACAAGGCAGGCGCAGGCCACTGCTGGTGCAGTGCTGTTAAAAATCACCATGAAGCAAGTAAATTTGTAGGCTCTAATTGTGCATGAAACATCGAAAATGACCTTAAGAGATTATTTTTGTTCATAATGGAAATATTTATAAGTTATCGGTTTCAACAGTAAATAACCATTCATTAAATCATGGATTCAACAATGGCCACAACTTTTTTTTTTTGGAGAAAGTCAGAAACAGAAAAAAAAGAAGCAATTTATCATTTTTTTTTAAGGCCTAGCCTAGGACTTTTTTAATATATCCCTTAAATTAAACACTTCCACATAAACGATCTACCTTCCTCTATTTTCTCCTACAAGAAAAAAAATCATCTCCATTTGTCTTTTTTTTTTAAGTCTGTCTATAACTTCCCTTTTTTTTCCTTGGCCTGCCCTGGGATAAACTGAAAGATTCGCTTTTTCGGAGGAATTTTTTAACATTTTTTTTTTGGGTAGGTAGGACAAAAAAAAAAGAAACGGCATTTCTACTAGAAAGCATTACCTTAATATATTCTATATTAGCATTATCACAGACATTGCTCTAAATATCTGTTCTCTTGTAAGAGCCCTTTGGGCATGCCTGTGCACAATGTACACCATTCTTAACAAAAAACCCTTTACAGTGTCAACTTGACGCTCCCCCATGACCAGCGTCAAATATTTGACGCTCCAGTAACCATGCTTGACGCTCCAGTAAAAAGTTGACGCTCCTACTGGAGCGTCAACTTTTTATGAAATGCGCTGCAGCGTCAAATATTAAATTTGACGCTGCAAGTGAAAATTTGACGCTGTTTTGGGACTTGACGCTGACGCTGTACCTTTATGAAATAGGCCCCTGGACTAACAATATTGTTCTTATTTCTTTATTATATTTAAAGACCTGTGTGGGTAAAAAGCATTTATCTTTTTCACACCCTTTTTTTACTTTTTTGGCTGAAATTTGTATTTTTCCCTCTAAAAAGTACTTTTTGTTTCAAACTTGAAAACAATGTGGTGGGGTTAGGGGTTATGCAATGGGTCATCGAAACATGACACCACCACAATGTCTGACTCATTCATTATTGGCCTGGGGCTGGTGGCTCAACTTGCCCCTATGCTCAACTTACCCCGCCTTCCCCTACTGCATATTTCGACTGTTGGCGGTGAGGCCCCTTTCAGATTTTCCTGTTTTGGAGCCGGAGATTTGCCATTGTGTTCTTGCAGTCATGACAACGCGTCTTTATATGCGTCTTTTACAGTGCGCTTCCTTCATCTTCAGCGCATTGATATCTTTGAAAGGTGAGTTTCACAATCCATATGCCCATAAACAGACTCGTTTTTCATGACCCTTTTTTAAACGGATTTTGAAATATGAATTCTATTTTTTTGCCACATCACGGGCACTGACAGAGTGTAACTTTACCTCTTATTTTCGAGAGGTATGCTCCTTTTAAAATCTACGATTTTATTTCTACGGCAATTTGTGATTATTTTATTCCATATGGCGAGGCAGACTCTTTCTTTTTAAATCAGGTACTTTTTACTGCTAAACTTCGACTGTTGGCGGTGAGGCCCTTTTCAGATTTTCCTGTTTTGGAGCCGGAGATTCGCCATTGTCATCTTGCAGTCATGACAACGCGCCTTTAGATGCGTCTTTTCAGTGCGCTTCCTCCATATTCAGCGCATTGATATCTTTGAAAGGTGAGTTTCACAATCCGTATGCTCATGAACAGACGTGTTTTTCAAGACTGTTTTAGAAACGCATTTTGAATTCTCTTTTTTTGTTACATCATGGTCACTGACGAAAAGTGTGACTTTACCTTTCATTTTTAAGAGATATTAGAATCTACGATTTAATTTCTACGACATTTTCCAAACTATTTGTGATTATAGATATATATATTTATATATTTATATATAATCACAAATGGTTTAGAAAATGCCGTGGAAATAAAATCGTAGATTTTAAAAGGAGCATCATAAATGAATATTAGTTAATATAACAAAGTACAATGCATTACCACTTTGCCTCATTAATATATATATATATATATATAAGAGAAACAATTTTGAAACTTTCATGCTTTAATCCAACAAAATTTATTGAAGTCCACAAATTTTCGACGAGTGCATACCGTCTTTATCAAGTGAATGACAAAAGTACCGCGTTTCCATGTACAATTGCCTTGTGTAACTAGGCGTATTGTCATGGAGACGCATTAGGCTAAAAAACATAGATCATAATAAATAATAAAACGTCATTTCGACGTCACAAATGTTAATCAAAATAGGCGAAGCGTATCCAAATAAAAAATCAAGCGGCGCACTATTAGCGACTTTGGGACGTCATATATGAACAAGACGTCATAATGTATGACGTCATTTCTTGTATTATGACGTAGTAGCAATAAGAAATCATGAATGGATATTAGTGATCAAGAAAATCAATCAATCAAAGTTTATGTGTTTCGAAAAAAAAAATGTAATTAGTGAGCCATGACTTATCAATATTCATGCCAGGTTTTCTGTAACTTTCCGTTTTGATCATACGCTTGCATATTCATGGCCATGCATGCTTGAAGAACAAATTCTTTCCAAATGCCAACAGAACAATTTCTTTCCAAATGCCAACAGAAACCTACTGTGTATATCATTTGATTCTTTCTTTAGTCGCTTCAATAAAGAACATTCTGGTATCAAATTCACTATCGAGAAATCTAAAGAAAGAATTAACTTTCTCGATGTCACTATCATTAATGAGGAAGGTAAGCTTTCTGCCATAGTGTACAATAAACCTACAGACAGTTTCTCCTATCTCCAATACGATAGTTTTCATCCGGACCATTTGAAGGGCTCAATAGTATATAGTCAGATGTTACGTTACAGGCGAATTATTTCGGACCATGAAAAGTTTGCTCAAGAATCGCTTCAACTGATGGCGCGTCACTTCATTCGAGCGGGATACCCCTTGGATTTAGTTGAATCATGCAGGCTAAAAGCATAACATTGTGACAGGTTGCGTCTCTTAGGTGCACATGAAGACAAAGGTAAAAAGCAACGCAAAATTCTTGTGACAACTTTCCATCCACAAGTTACTTCCCTAGCTAAGGATATTCGGAATGAATGGACCATACTTCAGAATGATCCTGAATTGGCGTCTAAATTTGACCAACCACCTCTGCATGCACAAAGACAGCCAAAAAATCTGCGCCGCCTACTCACGACCAATTCCATCACCAAAAGTGCTCAAGAAATTGGAAACAAAAATGCGGAAAGGCAAGATGTCAAATTTGCAAGCACATAATTCTTGATCAGAATATAAGGCTATCAGACAAATGTGTGATAACGCCCCCCGCATGTAACTGTGACGTAACAAATGCTGTATATGCCATAAAGTGCTCCAAATGCCCCAAAAGCATATACATAGGAGAAACTCTCAGGTTTAGGGAGAGGTTTAACAACCACAAGAGTAGCATCACTCGTAATTTGAATCACCCTGTAGCAGAGCATTTCAATCAAGCGGGGCATTCAATAATTGTTGTATAATCAAACACGGACTTGTGTCTTTCGAGGAAAGACACATTTTCGAAATGAAAATGATAATCAAAACGTCATGGCTCACTAATTACAGCTTTTTTCGAAACACATAAACTTGATTGTTTTTCATGATCACTAATATTCATTTATGATTTCTTATTGCTACTACGTCATAGTACAAGAAATGACGTCATACATTATGACGTCTTATTCATATATGACGTCCCAAAGTCGCTAATAAAGCGTCGCTTGATTTTTTATTTGGATACGCTTCGCCTATTTTGATTAACATTTGTGACGTCGAAATGACGTTTTATTATTTATTATGATCTATGTTTTTGAGCCTAATGCGTCTCCATGACAATACGCCTAGTTACACAAGGCAATTGTACATAGAAACGCGGTACTTTTGTCATTCACTTGATAAAGACGGTATGTACTCGTAGAAAATTTGTGGACTTCAATAAATTTTGTTGGATTAAAGCATGAAAGTTTCAACCTTGTTTCTCTTAATATTAATTACTCCAACACGTGGAATATCTACCGAATATGTATATATATATATATCGTAATATCGTTATATATATCTATATATACAGTGCGTCCCAGAAAAAACGAAACCGAGATTAAGCGATGATTTATCATAACTTAATCACAAATACAATAGACAAATGACCTACCAAAATAAAGCTTAGAATCTCCTCTTTCATCTGATATTATTTAGATTATTCTTCATTCACGCATGAGTGAGCAAAAACAATTTGAAGAAAGGACACCAAAAACTCATTTGGCGGGGGGTATCTGAATTTCAAAAGGAAAATCACATGCATAAAAAGTTCAATATCTGCTCTTTTATTTGATACCTTAATCACCAAAAAATGGTCAAGAAGTAAAAAAGTTATGTTCCCTCGTAATAATACTTGTATTTTCATAATTTCATGAAATAAGCGTGTTTTCACCGGTTTCCCACAGAAGCTATCGCATGGTTAACAAAAGACTTAATGCATGGCTGACCGTCAACAAAACGGAGTGTCGAGTGAGTTTGAACGCTAGCCTGTAAAAACCTCTTCATTTTATGAAATTATTGAAATTCAAGCCTTATTTCAAATAACCAGAACTTTGTTATTTCTTGACCATTTTCTGTAATTGAGGTATCAAATTCAAGGAGAATTAAACCCAAAATGTAATACCACATAATATCATTGATAAGTAAATGATAATAAAAATGAATCCACTTATACCCAAATCCGATTTCCCAGAGTGGAGTACCACCTCTTCAAAGTTAGGGATCTTCACGATCGAAGTCTCTGAATGGAGATCGCCATTGTTGCGAGGTTCTTTCAAAATTGTGACGTCAGCGACGAACAACTGCTCTCGGTACTAACTTCCATGTGCAGCTATACACAGGCTGAAACCAACCCCGAGTTTGCATAATATAGATACTATTTTACAAGAAATAAATAAAATATACACCTAAAACACTTAAAAATATTATCAAAAAGGTATTTAAATTATTTTATGGTTTAAAACACAAACTGATGAGTTTTGATGAAAATGTTTACACATTTATTTACGATATCCAAATTGGCAAATTTGACAAAGCTAAATTTGTACGTACAGACAATACAGCCGTCCCCGGCCGCCCACTCACACGTATAGCGAGTAACCCAGCACCATGAACCGCGTTTGGCAATAGATTTCTAACTAGTGGGTCGCGCGTGCTGAGATCTTACTTCTGGTGTCCACAACACACGACTTCTATGGCTTGATTTTTTCTGTGCGCGGCGGCATGTTATGAACCCTTGAGTGCTGGCCCCTGAACCGAGAGATCGTGTTATGTTGGAAGTTTGGTTGTCTATCCCGTTTGCATATCGGTAAATTGTTAATTGTGCTATATTTCAATATATCTAACGTTGTTTATTATTTGTTACCGTCAATTTTAAGTTAAAACAAAACTTATCGGACGTTTGTATTGAAATAGAACTTAGAAAGCCCGAGAGCCTACGACTTCGAGCCCCAATACTCGGCTGAAGAAATAGGTAAAATGCTCGCTACGAACACATCATTCCTCATGAATTTGGAGGAATTGTTGTATTTCTCCACCTTTAGTGCAGCCACCCATTTTTTTTTTTGAGATTTCTGGCCTCTTCTGCGGATCAGGAATTCGGTAAAAGCTGCATTTTGTGCCCCTTTCTGACCAATTTCGGCAGCCAGATCCACTTTGGCCCAAGCAATCACAGGCGAGCGCCGAGGTCGGACACCGAGTTGTACGTCGCTGACGTCACAACCCCCCACGGAGATATAGGGAGTATGAGCAAAATTGCGATCTCCACGGGTCTTTCAAATATCAAAATATTGATAACTTTGACTTGGCATATCATGGGAAATAGGAAACCGTTCTGCCTCATTTTAATTTTATTTTAATCAGTGAAATGTAATCAGTTTATGACTAGATAATAAATCTATCATTTCATTTTCCTTTAAAGAGCAGATATTGAAGTGTTTACAAATGTGGTTTTCTTTTTGAAACCCAGATACAGCCCGCCAAATGACTTTTTGGTATCCCCTCTTCAAATTATTTTTGCTCACTCATGCGTGAATGAGAAATAATATAAGTAATTTCAGATGAAAGAGGAGATTCTAAGCTTTACGATGGTAGGTCATTTGTCTATTGTATTTGTGATTAAGTTATGATAAATCATCGATAAATCTCGGTTTCTTTTTTTTGTGGGACGCACTGTATATATAAATGTGTGAAGTTATACATGTATACAACAGCTTTGGCAACTCTTTTATTTAAATATTGTGTGAAAGAAATGGATGAAGAGAACAATGGTAGGCGTAGCTTAAATTGTGATAGTATAAAGCAAAATACAAGATGAAAAAAACAACCGTAGAGAGAAAAGTTGATCAAATTTTCGCCCATAGGGCTTCATCAGGAAATGATGAATATATTAGTCTACAGCACCAAGAAACGCAGTGCGCAGAACGCAAAGCGTAAAAATCAACGCGCTAAAAGGTAAAACGCGAAGCGCAACAGTACAAAAGAAAAGAGAGAGAGCAAGAGAGAAAAAAAGAAAGGGGAAGGGGAAAAAAAGAAGAAGAAAGAATAAGAAGAAAAAGCCGGGAAGACAAAAGGAAGAGAGAAGGCGGCCATCAACGCCCTTCGCCACAAGGAGGATTTTGTCATCAAACCAGCCGATAAGGGAGGTGCTATATCGTTCTATGGAAACGTGATTTATACGTCGAAGAAGGACTTAGGCAAATCAGCGACACTACTTTCTATGAAGAGGTAAATCACGATCCAACAGATGACCATCAGCTAGATGTGAAGGAAACTGTTACATCTCTCATTGACAGCCAGAAGCTACCCAAGGAAGCCAGGCATCTCCTTCAGAGGAATCCCAAATCATCCGCCATTTTCATGTGCTTCCTAAAATACATAAGGTGGGAAATCCTGGGCGCCCGATTGTTTCTACGATAAACTGTCCCACTGAGCTCATCAGTGAATATTTGGATAGTATCTTCTCTCCTATTGTGAAGGGTCTTCCGACCTACGTAAGAGACCCGTCAGAGATGATCCGGACTCTTGAGACTATCACACTCCCAGAGCATGGAGAGAAGTTTCTTTTCACTTAAGATGTCAAGTCTCTCTACAGTGCGTATAAAAAAAAAACGGGACAGATTTGAAAAGTCTAAAAAAATTTGTTTCAAATAATGTTGTCTATATTTTGGTGTTAATAGATGCTCTAAGGTCTTATCTTTGAAATGCAATTTAAAAAAATAAATTTTATTCATGCTTGAGCGAACACGGGACGTTTTTGTTGGGGGTTCAAAAAGACGCTTGCGCCAGAATTGCAGAATATGTGTAATACAATGATCAGACTTCTTGCTAATCAGGAGACTTCCTCTTGACCTTTTCATTATCTGTGCCATAATTTTCGAATTATGCTGTCAAATTTCATTTACTAAGTTATTTATTTAATTGAATTCTTTTGTTTTTTCATTTAAACTTCTCTTACCTTTTAATTTTCCTTCATAAGTAGCTGAGAAAAGAAGATTTTTTTTTGTCAACCCAAGCAAGAAGATTTGAATTATTAATTGGGAAAACTTGTGATTATTCAAATCGTTTTTTTATGTGAAACAAATTATGTTATGTACCTTTAAAAGACATGAATCTATTTTTCAATGGGTCATTAATTCCTTGACCAAGTTTAATTGCTTGACAGGAAACACAGGAAGGGATTCATGTCTTTCAATGACAATGGTGTATTGAGTCAATTTTGAAGGAGCTAGATATGGCAGATCGGGTAAAATGTATTAAAAAGTTGTGAGCGAGCGAAGTGAGCACGCAAATATTCCCACTTTTTTTAATTACAATATCAAATTTTGTGATAGATTTTGACATAATATTTAGAAAATAATATCATATTTTACTTTCTATCTTTCCTTTTATTTCCTGTCCACTTTTTTTCTTGGTCATGATTTTTTTTAATTGAGGGGGGGGGGGGGGGGAGCAACCCGAGCGCCCGCCCATCTGTGTGGCTTTGTTCAAAAGGCACCATATCCTTTGTAGCACATAATGAAAGGATTTGAATTAAAAATCCATGCTCTCCCATAATTAGGTTGAAAAAAATAATTTTAGCTGGAAGAAGGAATATTCAAAGCTAACAGAGAGCATATTAAAAAGAAATAACAGAATAATTCAAGCAAATAAATAGATCTGATAATGAATTTTGACCGCATGATTTGAAAATTATGGCAAAGATAATGAAAAGGTTAAGAGGAAGTCTGCAAATTAGCAAGAAGTCTGATCATCATATTACTCATATTCTGCAATTCTGGCGCAAGCCTCTTTTTGAACCCCCAACAAAAACGTCCCGTGTTCGCTCAAGCATGAACAAAACTAAAAAATTTTAATAACATTTGAAAGACAAGACCTTAGAGCACCTATTAACACAAAAATATAGACATAATAACTTGAAACTAAAATTTTATAGACTTTTCAAATCTGTCCCGTTTTTTTTTATACGCACTGTATACCATCATCCCCCGATCAGATGGCCTCAATGCTATTCGTTTCTTTCTACGGAGTCATCAATCAGCTAACAGACCTGACGAGGACACTATAGTGCGCTTGACTGACCTCGTTCTCACACGTTCAGCATTCAGCTTCAATGGTAAATACTACAAACAGAAGAAGGGCGTGAAGATGGGTACTAAGATGGGACCTTCTTATGCTTGCCTGTTCATGGGATACATCGAAAGCAGGTTCTTGTCCAATAACGAAGGGCCCAAACCTCTGCTTCTACGAAGATATATTGATGATTATCTTGGAATCGCAGTGTCATCCAAGGATCAAGTTATGGAATTCATTGACAGACTTGGCAACATGCATCCTTCAGTTCAACTTACCTACGAAGTGTCAGACGCCAGTGTGGCTTTCTTGGACCTCAAAGTCACAATCGAAGGCTCGGGTATCACCACGTCAGTGCATTACAAGCCTACTGATTCCCATGCTTACCTGAACTACGCATCTTCACATCCTCCTGCTTGCAAGAATTCCATTTCCTTCTCCCAACTTTCTCGCATCCGTCGTATTTGTTCAGAGGAAGATGACTACAACCAACGAGCAGATGAAATGCAACATTTCTTCAAGCAACGAGGATACCCGGATGAGATCCTGGCTATGGCAGCTAAGAGGGTTGAGACATCAACACGTGCGGATTTCCTTCTGCCCAAGCAGCAGAAGCACGTTTCAGGAAGAATTCCGTTAGTCGTCACTTACCATCCCACTAGTGAACGTCTTGCCAAGTCCGTGAGGGATAACTTTCACATCTTAACCGAGCATCCTGCCACTACGGAAATTTTATCCGACTTCGTTCCGGAAGGACAAGAACCTACGCCAGCTCCTCGTGTAATCCGAGCTCACTCCGATCAATGCTACATGTTGTATCGGAAGCAAACCATGTAGAACACCTCGATGCAACACGTGTGGGGTCATTTCACCAGTGACAGAGATATCCGGACCAAAGGGTACCTGGCATATCCACGGCTCTTTCACATGTGTCACCAAAGATTGTATATATTGCATCTACTGCTCCAAGTGCAAGGCGATCTACATCGGAGAAACGAAGAGGAGGCTTGCTGACAGAGTGACGGAACATCTTCGCTCCATCAGGATCAAGTCAGCAGGGTTGCCGGTAGCTCATCATTTTACCCAACCGGACCATAACATCGGGTACTTCTGACTGGTTTCCCGTTCAGATGGGGCAAGGAAAGAGAAGGAGGAACGCCTCATCCACTCACTCGGCTCTCTCCAACCTGATGGAATGAATGTGTCTTTTCACTCCTTTCCCGTGGTTTGATTTCTTTTCTCCCCCCTCTCTCTCCCTTGCTTCCCTTTCTTGTTTTCTTCCTTTCTTTCTGTTGTCCTTCCCTTTTTTTTTTTTTTCTCTTACTTCTTTCTCCCCAGCTGTCCTCTATTTCTGCCCCCTTCTCTCCCTCTCTCTTTTTTCTTCTAGTCGTTTTCCTTTTCCCTTTTCTCTCTTCCTTTTGTCTTCCCGGCTTTTTCTTCTTATTCTTTCTTCTTCTTTTTTCCCCTTCCCCTTTCTTTTTTTTCTTTCTTGCTCTCTATCTTTTTTGTACTGTTGCGCTTCGCGTTTTACCTTTAAGCGCGTTGTTTTTTACGCTTTGCGTTCTGCGCACTGCGTTTCTTGGTGCTGTTGACGAATAAATTCATCATTTCCTGATGAAGCCCTATGGGCGAAAATTTGATCAACTTTTCTCTCTACGGTTGTTTTATTCATCTTGTATTTTATTATATATATATATAAATATGTATATATATATCGTGGTAGAAATTTTACTTCAACCAGGCGCTATTCAGATGAGATCTTTACATACATACTCATAGCCGTACGCAGTTTTAGTAGATTAGATCTGTTATATGAAGTAGGGAGTATATTCTAACACCCCCAATACCTCCCTGATCATGATAACCAGTTTCTGTGCATCTCGAACATTTTGAAAGCTTAATCTTTTTTATTTTGCACGTTCGTATTTCAAAATAAATATTGATCAATTTTTGAATCATTTTGTTTAAATTAAAATATGCATATACGGGGGATTAAATTAACATTATCATTTCATTCTTCTATAGCTTATTATTTTTCACACATCTTTACAATTCAATTAATTTCCGAGCAATGTGACTGACAACAAGATTGTTTCGATTTGATCTCGTCACAAAGTTATTTAATATGTAAGGTTTTATTGAAATGACAGAAAATGCCCTGATAAAATATAAGTGGTAAAAGGACAGTTTCTTGGAAGCCTTCACTAAGTGCTGCATGTTATGATATTTGTGTTGTTTATTGCCTTGTATTGATGCGTTTTAGTGCATGACTGTATCAGTGCACGCGCTTGACGCATTCAGGACATAGTTGCGACATGTTTCCGCATTGAATGTGCATGATTATGTTGCACTCAACCAAAGTGAGGTAAATGGCATTTCCGTCCGCCCGGACGTAAAAAAAACGCTTTGCCCTCTGAAAATGTCCGTGTTTTCCGGAGATTACGCCCGCATATTTTTTATCAGCGACTGGAGTACAGGCTACGATTTTTTCGGCGAATTGATCGCAAGCTACAATTTTTTAGGGTGTCTGAATCACAGGCTATCTGACAATGGTGTCCGTGTAGTGCTTGCGAAAAAGCAAGTCAATTATATTATTTTCAGATAATTCGCTACTATGTTTGTAAATTACAATCCACTGTTTCTCGTAAGCGTTCTCTCCATTGTGAAATTTTACATGAGTTTGTTTTTATACTAGATTAATATGCAAGTACCTTGTGTTACTGTAACTTGTTGCGTGTGAATCAACAAAATTAGCAGGCTTTTGGTCCCACTTATACATTTTTATGTGGCTATAGAATCGTTGAATGGGGGGGGGGGACAAATAGTGCATATAGGTATTAAGAACAAAAGATAGATAACCACTTTTGTGCATGTAAATAAACGTTATGAAATTACATAGACAATTTGTGCGTGCAGTGTATATTTTAAAGGGGGAAGTTCACCGTGAAGAAAAATTTGTTGTAAAGATAGCTAATTAAATAATACAAAATACTAATGAAGGTTTGAGGAAAAGCTCTTAAGTTATTGGATATTAAGTTTGGGATTTTGATGTCATAAACGAGCAGCTGGACCATTATGTATTAGAAAATGCACTGAAATTTCACTTTTTTGATGGTTTGTAATGAGCTATTTTTGTTTTCGTTTGTAGGAACGGGTGTAAAATAATTTGTCTATTGGTGTACTGGTGGTACAATAAAAACCGAATTCAATTTTCTGAGAAAATGACATTTCATTGCTTTCTTACCATTCGATTATGTAGGAAAGCTGCTCGCATATGACGTCACAAATCAAATAATAAAAATTCTAATAACTTTTTTCGTTGATGCATTTTTTTCTTAAACCTTTGAAAATATTGACAATATTGTTTTATTATTTTTAATATTGTTTTATTAACTTTTTTCTTTGATAATTTTGTTTCTTAAACCTTTGACAATATTGTTTTATTATATATTTTTTTTATTTTTACAACATTTTTTGCCAGGGTGAACTTCCCCTTCATTTGTGTGTTTACTTGCTATCCCAGATTATTGATGTGATTGACCGATTATGAATACTCCACCCCCCTACTCACAAAAAAAGGGAATTCGTGTCTATTTCGTAGTCTAGGGTATTATTTGCAATTATTATAAATTGACCAGGGAGATGTCTAAAACTCTAATGCCTCGAAAAATTCGGTGCACTCGTGCCCGTGCGTTACGTTGCTGCAGCGTGATAGTATATAACATCCAGCTGAGTTACAATACATTATGACCTTTAATGCAAAGTTTGTTGTGTATCTAGAATGTCCCAAACGACTGAATCATCCTAACACTAGCACCGCATTTATAAAATATACATGACGATCGCCTTCTTGCCTGATAATCAAGCCATCCCTAACCCCCATTAAAGGTCAAGTCCGACCCAAGAAAATGCTGACTTGAAAAAATAGAGAAAAATCAAACTAGCTGAAAATTGTGTTGAAAATTTCATCAAAATCGGATGTAAAATAAGAAAGTTATGACATTTTGAAGTTTCGCTTATTTTTCCTGGTACGCTAATATGCGGCTGACATGATGTGCAAAACATGAAGCCTTATGTGTTATGACGACTGAAAAACAAATACTTCGCACGGAGAAAACGTCCGCCCCTCGGCGGAGAATTTCTCCACTCAACACGGTGTTTTTGCTCGAGGACAAAAAAACCCTCAAATACTCTAGGATTTTTCGTCCGCGCAGACGGATTAAACTGGCCGGACGTTTTCGCTCCGACACCGACAGGAAGTAATACCTCAACAAGCTGAGCGCACCGAAATCGGTAGACTAGCTTAGCCGGGGTAATATAGGAGCGCCTTGAGCACCTAGCAAGGTGCATACGTGCGCTATTCACGCAATATTCAAGCATTGTCCCGACATGATTTCAGCAAAATAATATTCTCGAAGCCCAAATATGTGAAATATCTAGTGCAAATTCAATGTTCTGGTGTTCACGACCTCTGCGTTCGTTGATCAGAACCACTTACACTGATCACGTGGTTTACGCAGGCATCCATTGTGTCTATCATTCGCGAACTTTGCGTGAAGTTACCTCGGGTGATGGTTTTGCGTACTCTCCACTCCACTTTACTACTGCTACATAAACCTACACGTATCATCAGAGTTAATTCATAGTTAATATATAAACGATGCTTCCTTTCATACCCGCTTCTATATGGGAAATTTTCGGTCATCTTGACCTATCAAAAATGAATTCATGATGGAATTATAATATATCATTATTTATGATATTAAAGGGTCGCTGATACTTATGATTCCTTGCATCTTTAAGATTTCATAAGACTTTATGTATACAACTTGGCCTATTTTACAACTCCAAGGCCCGGGTGAGAAAGAAGGAGAAGAGGAAGAAGAAGAAGAGAAAGAAGAAGAGGAGGAGGACATGAAGGAAGAAGAATAAGAAAAAAAGAGGAAGCAGCAAGAGGAGATAATGACTAATAAGGACGAGAGCTAAAACTATGAAATGACGCAAAATGCATCATTGCAATAAACCTACTTAAATTTTCTTCGCAATGTGTCCCACCGTATCCTTGGACACACGAGCAGCTATATCCAACTAGTTCCTCCGTACACGTTCCTCCGTACACGTTCCTCCGTTAAGGCACGGGTTTGAGTTACAAGCTTTAAAAAAAAAAAGAACATGAAGAAAGGAACGTAAAACAGCATTAAGGGGCACGAAATTGTATACCAACGGTGTGTAGTCTCACACTAACTGTGTTAAAAACACATTATTGACATAAACCTTTTGATATAATAAAGAGAATACAATTAGCGTATAATTTCGTTATCAGAGACCAACTAATAATAATTATCAACCAACATCTTTCAGCAACCACCCCTTTTCCAACAAATAGTCTTGAATTAAGGCTGTTTGAAAATAGCCAAAATAGTAATTTGAATTGCCAAAAACGAACGCAAAATGTCAGGTTATTTGAAAGAGTAATTGTCCTTAATTCTGGCAAAGTTTACCGTTGAGTTGACTAGAAAACGTCAAGATAGTTTCTTTGACACAATATATTTTTTTTGCAGATTGCTTGGAAGTTTCATGAGATGTGCACAGTGTGCAAATCTTCTGCCTAAGTAAGCCCTTAACTTAAAACTTAGTTTTCTCCTTTAAGCTCTGGCTCGGCTTCTTTTGCATTTAATCAAGAACTCGTTTATAGGTTATTCTAGGTCTATCAATTAAGTATCGCTGATCTATTTTGACATATGTATATATATATAGTGTGATGATAAGTTTACTTCTACCAATCGCTGTTGAGTTGTGAATATTAAACATAATGAGATGAGATAAAAAGACATACCTTTTCATTTATATCATTATTATTTTAATTTAATTAATTATTTATTATTCATTAATTTATTGATCTGTTCATTCATTAATTTGTCACTATGGATTATATTCAACTTGGTGATAATTCATTGATGTGCAAAACAAACTTGGATGTTGTATCTCCTTATATTTTTCAGACGCTTCTGACGAAGTCTCAATTAAAAGACGAAAGCTAAAGCAAAAAATGGTGTCCTGCGTCATCTGTTGAGTTGGCCTCGCCTCATCTCATTATATATATATATATATATATTACGGCTAAGAATGTGCTTTATTCAAAATCAATTCAAAGAGAACATGAAGATAGAAATGTGAACCAGCCACTCAAAAACCAACAAAAGGTCATCTGGTAAGGTTATTTGAAAATAGCCAACATAGTCATTTAGATTGCCCCACAAATGTATAAAATCATGCTAGTTTATGCAAAAGAGTGATATTGTCCTTCATTTTGTCAAAATTTCACATCAATAAGTTGACAAGAAAACAAGATACGAGACTTTCTTTGACACAATCATTGAGATATGAACATTGTGCAAATCGTATGCCCCAGTTAGCTCCGAACTTCAAACCTAGTTTTAATCTTTAAGCTCTACAGTAGATAAGCTTCTATTACAGACAAGTACTTCATATACTTGTTTAGGTTATTCTTGATCTATCTTTACAATATTACTAATGTATTTTGAAAAGTTATATATTTAAGCGCTTAGAATGTGCTTTTCAAACTCAATGCAAATCTAAAAAATATATATTTTGGGCGTCTTATATTGGTTTCAAATGCCAAAGGCAGACAAACACGTTCAATGGCAACTACACTTTGTGACACTGGAATGTTAAGATGGTACTCGATAATAATTCAATCAAGGTGCTTTTAGATAATTCGTTTTTCTGATTTCCAAAGGAAAAAAAAACCAAAAACTAAATATTGAGTGAAAATTGATTCTATTTTCGAGATCTAAAACAGAAAAACAGTAATTTTTCAATATTTTGATTCAAGAATGAAATATGTAAAAACAGAAAAAACATAAAAACGCGTTCATTTTTCAATTTGACTGTTTTTGCATATTATAATTGAATTGAAAATGTCGTTTTCTTTTTCTGTTTCGCCTGCATGAAACAAAAAATTGAGCGCACCTTCTTCTTTCCCTTTTCGGTTTCGAAATCAGAAACACGATTTTTCTGATCGCACCGCCGTCAAGGTACGATTAGATAATTTCTTTTTCGTTGGCCAAACGGAATATTGAAGACCGAACCTTTTTGCGAAAGAGGCGGAGCCAGAACTCGCATACATTTGTAATTCCGACGCTTCCTCATTCCGAAGTTTCGAATATTCCGAAGGTTTGTTTTTCCAAAGGTTCGTAATTCCAAAGGTTCGCCATTTCGAAGGTTCGTTATTCCGAAAACGAAATAAGGTTCGTTAATCCGAAAATGAAATAAGGTTCGTTTGAAGCACTTATTCTATGCATGTATTCCGTGTAATTCTAAAATATTCCTTTTCAGGTCTGATCATAAAAAAATATAAGCTGGCGCTGCGTGATCGCATTATTTCCATTAGTATGTATAAGCCTACTTTTATATGAATTCGAACAAATTGCTTAAAATCCCTCTTTATGACAGTTTATCAAAAATATCAGCTTGCACTTCGAGCTCAAAGAAATTAGTTAGTTCCATATGCGTCTTGTTCATAACATTGGTCAGAATGTTCAATTGTTAGGACCAAATTCCTAAAATTTCTTTAAAATTTTGCTCGCTTCTCGCGTTCGAATTATTCAATCTTGTTTATAAGAATAAAGCTAAGAGATCACTGTTCGGACTAACCCTTAAAAGAAAAAAAAATCAGCATTGAGCAGCCGATCGGGGAAAATGTGAATGAAATCACCCACCCTCCTTATTGGAGAAAGCTCAATCGACATCAGTATGCATACAAATATGAATTTAATGTAAAATAAGTGCCCCCCATATTCCAAAAAAACTGGCTCGATAGCTGTGGATGGCTTTTTTTTGCCCCGCCCCAGCCATGAAAGGGGGTCTTTATCACCTTTTGTTGGTCCAAACAATTAATCACCCCAGCGCAGATATATATAGTGTGATGATAAGTTTACTTCTACCAATAGCTGTTGAGTTGTGAATATTAAACATAATGTGTTGAGGCGAGGCCAACTCAACAGATGACCACTTTCACTTTTTGACTTTTTTCTAAAGAACGAGATAGGATACGGTCATACTTAACTATCACAATAGTCTGTAATTACATGTATTTCTTTTTCATTTATATCATTATTATTTTAATTGAATCAATTATTTATTATTCATTAATTGATTCATCTGTTCATTCATTAATTTGTCATTATGGAATATATTTAACTTAGTGATAATTCATTGATGTGCAAAACAAACTTGGATGTTGTATCTCCTTATATTTTTCAGACGCTTCTGACGAAGCCTCAATTAAAAGACGAAAGCTAAAGCAAATAACGGTGTCCTGCGTCATCTGTTAAGTTGGCCTCGCCTCATCACATTATATATATATATATATATATATATATTGTTCAGGTTTATAAGTGGTGAACATTTAATCAAGACTATATTTTTTACTAGACATTTAGAACTTTGACAAAACAGTTTCAAAATGCCTCAACACGCCCCTATCGATATTCAATCTGATAACTTATAAGATAACAATTCTGCTCTTATACTGGTTTTCGTTAAAAACGTTAATAGTAGTTCTCTCATTGAATGCATTTATATTTTACTTGCTTGATTTTCAGTAAGTTTTACTTATTGTAAGCATGGTCAGTATGGTCCTTGTACATTTGTATCATGTACATTTATTCATGTTTAAACCGAATAAAAGAATGAATAATAAGATAAATATTTCCAGGTCAAGCAATAACAGAAAATAATAACAATAATAATAATAATAATAATAGGTTTCATAAGACTTTATGTATATAACTTGGCCTTTTTTACAATTCCAAGGCCCAGGGGACAAAGAAGAAGAAGATGAAGAAGAAGAGAAAGAAGAAGAGGAGGAGGACACGGAGGAAGAAGAAGAAAAAAAGAGGAGGCAGCAAGAGGAGATAATGACTAATAAGGACGAGAGCTAAAACTATGAAATGACGCAAAATGCATCATTGCAATAAACCTACGGAAATTTTCTTCGCAATGTGTCCCACCGTATCCTTGGACACACGAGCAGTTATATCCAACTAGTTCCTCCGTACACGTTCCTCCGTTAAGGCACGGGTTTGAGTTACAAGCTTTCAAAAAAAGAACATGAAGAAAGGAACGTAAAACAGCATTAAGGGGCACGAAATTGTATACCAACGGTGTGTAGTCTCACACTGACTGTGTTAAAAAACAGTATTGACATAAACCTTTTGATATAATACAGAGAATACAATTAGCGTCTAATTTCGTTATCAGAGACCAACTAATAATAATTATTAACCAACATCTTTCAGCAACCACCCCTTTTCCAACAAATAGTCTTGAATTAAGGCTGTTTGAAAATAGCCAAAATAGTAATTTGAATCGCCAAAAACGAACGCAAAATGTCAGGTTATTTGAAAGAGTAATTGTCTTTAATTCTGGCAAAGTTTACCGTTGAGTTGACTAGAAAACGTCAAGATAGTTTCTTTGACACAATATATTTTTTTGCAGATTGCTTGGAAGTTTCATGAGATGTGCACAGTGTGCAAATCTTCTGCCTAAGTAAGCCCTTAACTTAAAACTTAGTTTTCTCCTTTAAGCTCTGACTCTGCTTCTTTTGCATTTAATCAAGAACTCGTTTATAGGTTATTCTAGGTCTATCAAATAAGTATCGCTGATCTATTTTGACATATGTATATATATATAGTGTGACGATAAGTTTACTTCTACCAATAGCTGTTGAGTTGTGAATATTAAACATAATGTGTTGAGGCGAGGCCAACTCAACAGATGACCACTTTCACTTTTTTACTTTTTCCTAAAGAACGAGATAGGATACGGTCATACTTAACTATCACAATAGTCTGTAATTACTGGTATGTCTTTTTCATTTATATCATTATTATTTTAATTGAATCAATTATTTATTATTCATTAATTTATTTATCTGTTCATTCATTAATTTGTCATTATGGAATATATTCAACTTGGTGATAATTCATTGATGTGCAAAACAAACTTGGATGTTGTATCTCCTTATATTTTTCAGACGCTTCTGACGAAGTCTCAATTAAAAGACGAAAGCTAAAGCAAATAATGGTGTCCTGCGTCATCTGTTGAGTTGGCCTCACCTCATCACATTATATATATATATTGTTCAGGTTTATAAGTGGTGAACATTTAATCAAGACTATATTTTTTACTAGACATTTAGAACTTTTGACAAAACAGTTTCAAAATGCCTCAACACGCCCCTATCAATATTCAATCCGATAACTTATATGATAACTATTCTGCTCTTATACTGGTTTTCGTTAAAAACGTTAATAGTAGTTCTCTCATTGAATGCATTTATATTTTACTTGCTTGATTTTCAGTAAGTTTTACTTATTGTAAGCATGGTCAGTATGGTCCTTGTACATTTATTCATGTTTAAACCGAATAAAAGAATGAATAATAAGATAAATATTTGCAGGTCAAGCAATAACAGAAAATAATAACAATAATAATAATAATAATGATAGGTTTCATAAGACTTTATGTATATAACTTGGCCTTTTTTACAATTCCAAGGCCCAGGGGACAAAGAAGAAGAAGATGAAGAAGAAGAGAAAGAAGAAGAGGAGGATGACACGGAGGAAGAAGAAGAAAAAAAGAGGAAGCAGCAAGAGGAGATAATGACTAATAAGGACGAGAGCTAAAACTATGAAATGACGCAAAATGCATCATTGCAATAAACCTACGGAAATTTTCTTCGCAATGTGTCCCACCGTATCCTTGGACACACGAGCAGTTATATCCAACTAGTTCCTCCGTACACGTTCCTCCGTTAAGGCACGGGTTTGAGTTACAAGCTTTCAAAAAAAGGACATGAAGAAAGGAACGTAAAACAGCATTAAGGGGCACGAAATTGTATACCAACGGTGTGAAGTCTCACACTGACTGTGTTAAAAAACAGTATTGGCATAAAGAGAATACAATTAGCGTCTAATTTCGTTATCAGAGACCAACTAATAATAATCATTAACCAACATCTTTTAGCAACCACCCCATTCCCAACAAATAGTCTTGAGTTAAGGCTGTTTGAAAATAGCCAAAATAGTAATTTGAATTGCAAAAAACGGACGCAAAATGTCAGGTTATTTGAAAGAGTAACTGTCCTTAATTCTGTCAAAGTTTACCGTTGAGTTGACTAGAACACGTCAAGATAGTTTCTTTGACACAATTTTATTTTGCAGATTGCTTGGAAGTTTCATGAGATGTGCACAATGTGCAAATCTTCTGCCTAAGTAAGCCCTTAACTTAAAACTTAGTTTTCTCCTTTGAGCTCTGGCTCGGCTTCTTTTGCATTTAATCAAGAACTCGTTTATAGGTTATTCTAGGTCTATCTATTAACTATCGCTGATCTATTTTGATATATGTATATATATTTATTACGGCTTAGAATGTGCTTTATTGAAAATCAATTCAAAGAGAACATGAAGATAGAAATGTGAACCAGCCACTCAAAAACCAACAAAAGGTCATCTGGTAAGGTTTTTTGAAAATAGCCAATATAATCATTTAGATTGCCCAAAAAATATATAAAATCATGCTAGGTTATGCAAAAGAGTGATATTGTCCTTCATTCTGTCAAATTTTCACATCAAGAAGTTGACAAGAAAACAAGATACGAGAGTTTCTTTGACACAATCATTGAGATATGAACATTGTGCAAATCTTATGCCCCAGTTAGCTCCGAACTTCAAACCTAGTTTTATTCCTTAAGCTCTACAGTAGATTAGCTTCTATTACAGACAAGTACTTCATGTACTTGTTTAGGTTATTCTTGATCTATCTTTACAATATTATTGATGTATTTTGAAAAGTTATATATTTAAGCGCTTAGAATGTGCTTTTCAAACTCAATGGAAATCTAAAAAAATATATGTTTGGGCGTTTTATATTGGTTTCAAATGCCAAAGGCAGAGAAACACCTCCAATGTCAACTACACTTTGTGACACTAGAATGTTAAGATGGTACTCGATAATAATTCAATCAAGGTACTTTTAGATAATTCGTTTTTCTGATTTCCAAAGAAAAAAAAACCGAAATATTGAATGAAAATTGATTCTATTTTCGAGATCTAAAACAGAAAAACGGCAAAATTTCAATATTTTGATTCAAAAATGAAATATGTAAAAACGGGAAAAACATAAAAACGCGTTCATTATTCCGTTTGACTGTTTTTGCATATTCTAATTGAATTTAAAATGTCGTTTTCTTTTTTTGTTTCGCCTGCATGAAACAGAAAATTGAACGCACCTTCTCCTTTCCCTTTTCGGTTTCGAAATCAGAAACACGATTTTTCTGATCGCACCGCCGTCAAGGTACGATTAGATAATTCCTTTTTCGTTGGCCAAACGGAATATTGAAGACCGAACCTTTTGCGAAAGAGGCGGAGCCAGAACTCGCATACATATGTAATTCCGACGCTTCCTTATTCGGAAGTTTAGAATATTCCGAAGGTTTGTTTTTCAAAGGTTCGTAATTCCAAAGGTTCGCCATTTCGAAGGTTCGTTATTCCGAAAACAAAATAAGGTTCATAATTCCGAAGGTTCGTTAGTCCGAAAACGAAATAAGGTTTGTACTTCCGAAGGTTCGTTAGTCCGAAAACGAAATGAGGTTCGTAATTCTGAAGGTTCGTTAGTCCGAAAACGAAATAAGGGTGGTAATTCCGAAGGTTCCTAAGTCAGAAAACGAAATAAGGTTCGTTAATCTGAAAATGAAATAAGGTTCGTTTGAAGCACTTATTCTATGCATGTATTCCGTGTAATTCTAAAATATTCTTTTTTCAGGTCTGATCATCAAAATTATCAGCTGGCGCTGCGTGCTCGCATTATTTCCATTAGTATGTATAAGCCTACATTTATATGAATTCGAAGAAACTGCTTAAAATCCCTCTTTATGACAGTTTATCAAAAATATCAGCTTGCACTTCGAGCTCAAAGAAATTAGTTAGTTCCATATGCGTCTTGTTCATAACATTGGTCAGAATGTTCAATTTTTAGGACCAAATTCCTGAAATTTCTATAAAAGTTTGCTCGCTTCTCGCGTTCGAATGATTTAATCTTGTTTATAAGAATAAAGCTAAGAGATCACTGTTCGGACTAACCCTTAAAAGAAAAAAAAATCAGCATTGAGCAGCCGATCGGGGAAAATGTGAATAAAAAATCACCCACCCTCCTTATTGAAGAAAGCTCAATCCACATCAGTATGCATACAAATATGAATTTAATGTAAAATAAGTGCCCCCCCGTATTAAAACAAGTTGAATGCCTCTGGCGGTCTCACCTGCATCACGCGATTCAATATAGCAGCAGTGCTGACTTTGAAAACTACTATAACTCGCACAAGATGTTCAGTGATACTTGGTTACTCTTATGTCCACGTTTTATGAACTAGACCAATACACTTACAGAGATATGGTGGTAATTCAACAAATAGTCCCAACATGGCCAAAGTTCATTGACCTTACATGACCTTTGACCTTGATCATGTGACCTGAAACTCGCACAGGATGTTCAGTGATACTTGATCACTCTTATGTCAAAGTTTCATGAATCAGATCAATAAACATTCAAAGTTATGATGGTAATTCAACAGATACCCCCATTCGGCCAATGTTCATTGACCTGTGACCTTGGTCATGTGACCTGAAATGCGCACAGGTCGTTCAGGGATACTTGATTACTCTTATGTCCAAGTTTAATGAACTAGACCAAGATACTTTCAAAGTTATGATGGTAATTCAACAAATACCCCCAATTTTGCCAAAGTTCATTGACCCTAAATGACTTTTGACCTTAATCATGTGACCTGACACTTGCACAGGATGTTCAGTGATACTTGATTACTATTATGTCTAAGTTTCATGAATGAGATCTATAAACTTTCAAAGTTATGATAGTAATTCAACAGATACCCCCATTCGGCCAATGTTCATTGACCTGTGACCTTGGTCATGTGACCTGAAATGCGCACAGGTCGTTCAGTGATACTTGATTACTATTATGTCTAAGTTTCATGAATGAGATCTATAAACTTTCAAAGTTATGATAGTAATTCAACAGATACCCCCAATTCGGCCAAAGTTCAATGACCCTAAATGACCTTTGACCTTGATCAGACGTGAAACTCATGCAGAATGTTCAGTGAAACTTTATTAACCTTATGTTCAAGTTTCATGAACCAGGTTCATATATTTTCTAAGTTATGATGACATTTCAAAAACTTAACCTTAGGTTAAGATTTTGATGTTGATTCCCCCAACATGGTCTAAGTTCATTGACCCCAAATGACCTTTGACCTTGGTCATATGACATGAAACTCAGGCAGAATGTTTAGTAATACTTGATCAACCTTATTGCCAAAGTTTCATGAACTAGGTCCATATACATTTTAAGTTATGCTGTCATTTCAAAAACTTAACCTTCGGTTAAGATTTGGTGTTGACGCCGCCGCCGCCGTCGGAAAAGCAGCGCCTATAGTCTCACACTGCTATGCAGGTGAGACAAAAAAACTGGCTCGATAGCTGCGGATGGCTTTTTTTGCCCTGCCCTAGCCCAAAAGGCGGTCTTTATCACCATTTTTTTGGTCCAAACAATTAACCACCCCACACAGATATATATATACAGTGCGTATCAAAAAAAAGTTTACACTTAGCAAAAATCCTGTAAAATTTCATATTTGTAATATCCTAAAGATTTTTCCACATTTTAACATTGGTACAGATCCATTTAAGCAAATGACGATATAACTGTCGAAAAATATTTCCGCTTGAGTGAGCACCACTTACTTTTGAAAAGTTGGTGAAAAATGATTTGCGCAGAACTTAGAAATAGTTTTGCGAATAAAAGTAGACCTTAATCATGAAGAACACGTCGGATTAGATAGTAGAATTGATTTGATGATATCTTTTACCTTTTTTAACTTGTTTCCTTGCCCAAAACACTTCGAAGAGTGCATTGCGCCCCACCCCACTCCCCCACACACCGAGACCACCGTGACGATATCTGCTTTACGTTGAGCTGTGATTTACATGAAATGGCTTAGGCTTCATTTTCATTTTGTTAATCACTGTCAAGCTTGGAAAAAGTGTAGAGAAAAAAGTATTAAATGAAAAATGAAATGTAAACCCACTTTAAATGATACAAACTTAGTGAAAAATGCTGGAGCTGTCTCAAATAAACTTTTGTTTAGATTCAGTTATGTCATTAGATCCAGCTGGCACAAAAAAGGGTAAAGGCTGTGCTTACTAAGTGTTGAAATTTCAATTTGGGTGGCAAAATTGTTACAAAATGCTTGAATGTATCCGTTTTACTTCAATATACTAAAAGTGCAATGGAAATGTATGAGAAATGTTTTGCAGGGTAAGGTTGATTTCGCCCTTTCCCCTTTACACAGCGTGAAAACGAGCATTTCTGCGCAAACAGATTTCTGCGAGCTTTACAAAAATGGACAGTGCTCACTCAAGTGTAACATTCTGTCAAATCTGTAACTTTCATTGGATAGATGAGACCCAAACCCAAGATTGTATGTCAAAAAATTACCCACATGTTGGATATTTTTTAATTCCCAGGGCTTTTTCAAAGTGTAAACTTTTTATGATGCGCACTGTATATATATATATATTGTTCAGGTTTATAAGTGGTGAGCATTTAATCAAGACTAGATTTTTTACTACACATTTAGAACTTTGACAAAACAGTTTCAAAATGCCTCAACACGCCCCTATCGATATTCAATCTGATAACTTCTATGATAACAATTCTGCTCTTATACTGGTTTTCGTTAAAAACGTTAATAGTACTTCTCTCATTGAATGCATTTATATTTTACTTGCTTGATTTTCAGTAAGTTTTACTTATTGTAAGCATGATCAGTTTGGTCCTTGTACATCTGTATCATGTACATTTATTTATGTTTAAACCGAATAAAAAAATGAATAATAAGATAAATATTTCCAGGTCAAGCAATAACAGAAAATAATAACAATAACAATAATAATAATAATAAAAGGTTTCATAAGACTTTATGTATATAACTTGGCCTTTTTTACAACTCGAAGGCCCAAGGGGAGAAAGAAGGAGACGAGGAAGAAGAAGAGAAAGAAGAAAAGGAGGAGGACATGGAGTAAGAAGAAGAAAAACAAAAGAGGAAGCAGCAAGAGGAGATAATGACTAATAAGTACGAGAGCTAAAACTATGAAATGACGCAAAATGTATCATTGCAATAAACCTACTTAAATTTTTTTCGCAATGTGTCCCACCGTATCCTTGGACACACGAGCAGTTATATCCAACTAGTTCCTCCGTACACGTTCCTCCGTTAAGGCACGGGTTTGAGTTACAAGCTTTCAAAAAAAGAACATGAAGAAAGGAACGTATTAAAAACAGCATTTAGGGGCACGAAATTGTATACCAATGGTGTGTAGTCTCACACTGACTGTGTTAAAAAAACAATATTGACATAAACCTTTTGATATAATACAGAGAATACAATTAGCGTATAATATCATTATCAGAGACCAACTAATAATGATTATTAACCAACATCTTTCAGCAACCACCCCATTTCCAACAAATAGTCTTGAGTTAAGGCTGTTTGAAAATAGCCAAAATAGTAATTTGAATCGCAAAAAACGAACGCAAAATGTCAGGTTATTTGAAAAAGTAATTGTCCTTAATTCTGTCAAAGTTTAGCGTTGACTTGACTAGAACACAAGATAGTTTCTTTGACACAATTTTTTTTGCAGATTGCTTGGAAGTTTCATGAGATGTGCACAATGTGCAAATCTTCTGCCTAAGTAAGCCCTTAACTTAAAACTTAGTTTTCTCCTTTAAGCTCTGGCTTGGCTTCTTTTGCATTTAATCAAGAACTCTTTTATAGGTTATTCTAGGTCTATCTATTAAGTATCGCTGATCTATTTTGACAATTATATATATATATATATATATATATATACAATTTATGTCTCCTTACGGCGTTTTTATTAAGTCTTTTTTGGTTTCTACATTATGACACCGACGCAGAACTCTTTGATTTATATATATATATTACGGCTTAGAATGTGCTTTTTTTCAAAATCAATTCAAAGAGAACATGAAGATAGAAATGCGAACCAGCCACTCAAAAACCAACAAAAGGTCATCTGGTAAGGTTTTTTGAAAATAGCCAATATAGTCATTTAGATTGCCCCAAAAATATATAAAATCATGCTAGCTTATGCAAAAGAGTGATATTGTCCTTTATTCTGTCAAATTTTCACATCAAGAAGTTGACAAGAAAATAAGATACGAGAGTTTCTTTGACACAATTATTGAGATATGAACATTGTGCAAATCTTAAGCCCCAGTTAGCTCCGAACTTCAAACCTAGTTTCATTCCTTAAGCTCTACAGTAGATTAGCTTCTCTTACAGACAAGTACTTCATGTACTTGTTTAGGTTATTCTTGATCTATCTTTACAATATTACTGATGTATTTAGAAAAAATATATATTTAAGCGCTTAGAATGTGCTTTTCAAACTCAATGCAAATCTAAAAAAATATATGTTTGAGCGTCTTATATTGGTTTCAAATGCCAAAGGCAGAGAAACACCTTCAATGGCAACTACACTTTGTGACACTGGAATGTTAAGATGGTACTCGATAATAATTCAATCAAGGTACTTTTAGATAATTCGTTTTTCTGATTTCCAAAGAAAAAAAAACAAAAAACCGAAATATTGAGTGAAAATTGATTCTATTTTCGAGATCTAAAACAGAAAAACGGTAATTTTCAATATTTTGATTCAAGAATGAAATATGTAAAAACGGAAAAAACATTAAAAACGCGTTCATTATTCCGTTTGACTGTTTTTGCATATTCTAATTGAATTGAAAATGTCGTTTTCTTTTTCTGTTTCGCCTGCATGAAACAGAAAATTGAACGCACCTTCTCGTTTCCCTTTTCGGTTTCGAAATCAGAAACACGATTTTTCTGATCGCACCGCCGTCAAGCTACGATTAGATAATTCATTTTTCGTTGACCAAACGGAATATTGAAGACCGAACCTTTTGCGAAAGAGGCGGAGCCAGAACTCGCATACATTTGTAATTCCGACGCTACCTTATTCGGAAGTTTCGAATATTCCGAAGGTTTGTATTTCCAAAGGTTCGTAATTCCAAAGGTTCGCCATTTCGAAGGTTCGTTATTCCGAAAACGAAATAAGGTTCATAATTCCGAAGGTTCGTTAGTCCGAAAACGAAATGAGGTTCGTAATTCTGAAGGTTCGTTTGTCCGAAAACGAAATAAGGGTCGTAATTCCGAAGGTTCCTAAGTCAGAAAACGAAATAAGGTTCGTTGATCCGAAAATGAAATAAGGTCCGTTTGAAGCACTTATTATATGCATGTATTCCGTGTAATTCTAAAATATTCCTTTTCAGGTCTGATCATAAAAAATTATCAGCTGGCGCTGCGTGCTCGCATTATTTCCATTAGTATGTATAAGCCTACTTTTATATGAATTCGAACAAACTGCTTAAAATCCCTCTTTATGACAGTTTATCAAAAATATCAGCTTGCACTTCGAGCTCAAAGAAATTAGTTAGCTCCATATGCGTCTTGTTCATAACATTGGTAAGAATGTTCAATTTTTAGGATCAAATTCCTGAAATTTCTATGAAAGTTTGCTCGCTTCTCGCGTTCGAATTGTTCAATCTTGTTTATTAGAATAAAGCTAAGAGATCACTGTTCGGACTAACCCTTAAAAGAAAAAAAAATCAGCATTGGGCAGCCGATCGGGGAAAATGTGAATAAGAAATCACCCACCCTCCTGATTGGAGAAAGCTCAATCCACATCAGTATGCATACAAATATATATTTAATGTAAAATAAGTGCCCCCCATATTAAAACAAGTGGAATGCCTCTGGCGGTCTCACCTGCATCACGCGATTCAATATAGCAGCAGTGCTGACTTTGAAAACTACTATAACTCGCACAAGATGTTCAGTGATACTTGGTTACTCTTATGTCCACGTTTTATGAACTAGACCAATACACTTACAGAGATATGGTGGTAATTCAACAAATAGTCCCAACATGGCCAAAGTTCATTGACCTTACATGACCTTTGACCTTGATCATGTGACCTGAAACTCGCACAGGATGTTCAGTGATATTTGATCACTCTTATGTCAAAGTTTCATGAATCAGATCAATAAACATTCAAAGTTATGATGGTAATTCAACAGATACCCCCATTCGGCCAATGTTCATTGACCTGTGACCTTGGTCATGTGAACTGAAATGCGCACAGGTCGTTCAGTGATACTTGATCACTCTTATGTCCAAGTTTCATGAATCAGATCCATAAACTTTCAAAGTTATGATAGTAATTCAACAGATACCCCCAATTCGGCCAAAGTTAATTGACCCTAAATGACTTTTGACCTTAATCATGTGACCTGACACTTGCACAGGATGTTCAGTGATACTTGATTACTATTATGTCTAAGTTTCATGAATGAGATCTATAAACTTTCAAAGTTATGATAGTAATTCAACAGATACCCCCAATTCGGCCAAAGTTCATTGACCCTAAATGACCTTTGACCTTGATCAGACGTGAAACTCATGCAGAATGTTCAGTGAAACTTTATTAACCTTATGTTCAAGTTTCATGAACCAGGTCCATATATTTTCTAAGTTATGATGACATTTCAAAAACTTAACCTTAGGTTAAGATTTTGATGTTGATTCCCCCAACATGGTCTAAGTTCATTGACCCCAAATGACCTTTGACCTTGGTCATATGACATGAAACTCAGGCAGAATGTTTAGTAATACTTGATCAACCTTATTGCCAAAGTTTCATGAACTAGGTCCATATACATTTTAAGTTATGCTGTCATTTCAAAAACTTAACCTTCGGTTAAGATTTGGTGTTGACGCCGCCGTCGGAAAAGCAGCGCCTATAGTCTCACACTGCTATGCAGGTGAGACAAAAAAACTGGTTCGATAGCTGCAGATGGCTTTTTTTGCCCCGCCCTAGCCCAAAAGGCGGTCTTAATCACCATTTTTTGGGTCCAAACAATTAACCACCCCACACAGATATATATATATATACAGTGCGTATCAAAAAAAAGTTTACACTTAGCAAAAATCCTGTAAAATTTCATATTTGTAATATCCTAAAGATTTTTCCACATTTTAACATTGGTACAGATCCATTTAAGCAAATGACGATATAACTGTCGAAAAATATTTCCGCTTGAGTGAGCACCACTTACTTTTGAAAAGTTGGTGAAAAATGATTTGCGCAGAACTTAGAAATAGTTTTGCGAATAAAAGTAGACCTTAATCATGAAGAACACGTCGGATTAGATAGTAGAATTGATTTGATGATATCTTTTACCTTTTTTTAACTTGTTTCCTTGCCCAAAACACTTAGAAGAGTGCATTGCGCCCCACCCCACTCCCCCACACACCGAGACCACCGTGACGATATCTGCTTTACGTTGAGCTGTGATTTACATGAAATGGCTTAGGCTTCATTTTCATTTTGTTAATTACTGTCAAGCTTGGAAAAAGTGTAGAGAAAAAAGTATTAAATGAAAAATGAAATGTAAACCCACTTTAAATGATACAAACTTATTGAAAAATGCTGGAGCTGTCTCAAATAAACTTTTGTTCAGATTCAGTTATGTCATTAGATCCAGCTGGCACAAAAAAGGGTAAAGGCTGTGCTTACTATAGTGTTGAAATTTCAATTTGGGTGGCAAAATTGTTACAAAATGCTTGAATGTATCCGTTTTACTTCAATATACTAAAAGTGCAATGGAAATGTATGAGAAATGTTTTGCAGGGTAAGGTTGATTTCGCCCTTTCCCCTTTACACAGCGTGAAAACGAGCATTTCTGCGCAAACAGATTTCTGCGAGCTTTACAAAAATGGACAGTGCTCACTCAAGTGTAACATTCTGTCAAAGCTTTAACTTTCATTGGATAGATGAGACCCAAACCCAAGATTGTATGTCAAAAAATTACCCACATGTTGGATATTTTTTAATTCCCAGGGCTTTTTCAAAGTGTAAACTTTTTTTGATACGCACTGTATATATATATATATTGTTCAGGTTTATAAGTGGTGAACATTTAATCAAGACTAGATTTTTTACTACACATTTAGAACTTTGACAAAACAGTTTCAAAATGCCTCAACACGCCCCTGTCGATATTCAATGTGATAACTTCTATGATAACAATTCTGCTCTTATACTGGTTTTCGTTAAAAACGTTAATAGTACTTCTCTCATTGAATGCATTTATATTTTACTTGCTTGATTTTCAGTAAGTTTTTCTTATTGTAAGCATGATCAGTTTGGTCCTTGTACATCTGTATCATGTACATTTATTTATGTTTAAACCGAATAAAAAAATGAATAATAAGATAAATATTTCCAGGTCAAGCAATAACAGAAAATAATAACAATAACAATAATAATAATAATAAAAGGTTTCATAAGACTTTATGTATATAACTTGGCCTTTTTTACAACTCGAAGGCCCAAGGGGAGAAAGAAGGAGACGAGGAAGAAGAAGAGAAAGAAGAAAAGGAGGAGGACATGGAGTAAGAAGAAGAAGAAAAAAAAAGAGGAAGCAGCAAGAGGAGATAATGACTAATAAGTACGAGAGCTAAAACTATGAAATGACGCAAAATGTATCATTGCAATAAACCTACTTAAATTTTTTTCGCAATGTGTCCCACCGTATCCTTGGACACACGAGCAGTTATATCCAACTAGTTCCTCTGTACACGTTCCTCCGTTAAGGCACGGGTTTGAGTTACAAGCTTTCAAAAAAAGAACATGAAGAAAGGAACGTATTAAAAACAGCATTAAGGGGCACGAAATTGTATACCAACGGTGTGTAGTCTCACACTGACTGTGTTAAAAAAACAATATTGACATAAACCTTTTGATATAATACAGAGAATACAATTAGCGTATTATATCATTATCAGAGACCAACTAATAATGATTATTAACCAACATCTTTCAGCATCCACCCCATTTCCAACAAATAGTCTTGAGTTAAGGCTGTTTGAAAATAGCCAAAATAGTAATTTGAATCGCAAAAAAAACGAACGCAAAATGTCAGGTTATTTGAAAAAGTAATTGTCCTTAATTCTGTCAAAGTTTAGCGTTGACTTGACTAGAACACAAGATAGTTTCTTTGACACAATTTTTTTTGCAGATTGCTTGGAAGTTTCATGAGATGTGCACAATGTGCAAATCTTCTGCCTAAGTAAGCCCTTAACTTAAAACTTAGTTTTCTCCTTTAAGCTCTGGCTCGGCTTCTTTTGCATTTAATCAAGAACTATTTTATAGGTTATTCTAGGTCTATCTATTAAGTATCGCTGATCTATTTTGACAATTATATATATATATATATATATATATATATATATATATATACAATTTATGTCTCCTTACGGCGTTTTTATTAAGTCTTTTTTGGTTTCTACATTATGACGCCGACGCAGAACTCTTTAATTTATATATATATATATATATATATATATATATATATATATATATATATATATATATATATATATATATATATATTTTACGGCTTAGAATTTGCTTTTTTTTCAAAATCAATTCAAAGAGAACATGAAGATAGAAATGCGAACCAGCCACTCAAACACCAACAAAAGGTCATCTGGTAAGTTTTTTTGAAAATAGCCAATATAGTCATTTAGATTGCCCCAAAAATAAATAAAATCATGCTAGCTTATGCAAAGTTTGAAGCACTTATTCTATGCATGTATTCCGTGTAATTATAAAAAATTCCTTTTCAGGTCTGATCATAAAAAATTTTCAGCTGGCGCTGCGTGCTCGCATTATTTCCATTAGTATGTATAAGCCTACTTTTATATGAATTCGAACAAACTGCTTAAAATCCCTCTTTATGACAGTTTATCAAAAATATCAGCTTGCACTTCGAGCTCAAAGAAATTAGTTAGTTCCATATGCGTCTTGTTCATAACATTGGTAAGAATGTTCAATTTTTAGGTTCAAATTCCTGAAATTTCTATGAAAGTTTGCTCGCTTCTCGCGTTCGAATTATTCAATCTTGTTTATTAGAATAAAGCTAAGAGATCACTGTTCGGACTAACCCTTAAAAGAAAAAAAAATCAGCATTGGGCAGCCGATCGGGGAAAATGTGAATAAGAAATCACCCACCCTCCTGATTGGAGAAAGCTCAATCCACATCAGTATGCATACAAATATATATTTAATGTAAAATAAGTGCCCCCCATATTAAAACAAGTGGAATGCCTCTGGCGGTCTCACCTGCATCACGCGATTCAATATAGCAGCAGTGCTGACTTTGAAAACTACTATAACTCGCACAAGATGTTCAGTGATACTTGGTTACTCTTATGTCCACGTTTTATGAACTAGACCAATACACTTACAGAGATATGGTGGTAATTCAACAAATAGTCCCAACATGGCCAAAGTTCATTGACCTTACATGACCTTTGACCTTGATCATGTGACCTGAAACTCGCACAGGATGTTCAGTGATACTTGATCACTCTTATGTCAAAGTTTCATGAATCAGATAATAAACATTCAAAGTTATGATGGTAATTCAACAGATACCCCCATTCGGCCAATGTTCATTGACCTGTGACCTTGGTCATGTGACCTGAAATGCGCACAGGTCGTTCAGTGATACTTGATTACTCTTATGTCCAAGTTTAATGAACTAGACCAAGATACTTTCAAAGTTATGATGGTAATTCAACAAATACCCCCAATTTTGCCAAAGTTCATTGACCCTAAATGACTTTTGACCTTAATCATGTGACCTGACACTTGCACAGGATGTTCAGTGATACTTGATTACTATTATGTCTAAGTTTCATGAATGAGATCTATAAACTTTCAAAGTTATGATAGTAATTCAACAGATACCCCCATTCGGCCAATGTTCATTGACCTGTGACCTTGGTCATGTGACCTGAAATGCGCACAGGTCGTTCAGTGATACTTGATTACTATTATGTCTAAGTTTCATGAATGAGATCTATAAACTTTCAAAGTTATGATAGTAATTCAACAGATACCCCCAATTCGGCCAAAGTTCAATGACCCTAAATGACCTTTGACCTTGATCAGACGTGAAACTCATGCAGAATGTTCAGTGAAACTTTATTAACCTTATGTTCAAGTTTCATGAACCAGGTTCATATATTTTCTAAGTTATGATGACATTTCAAAAACTTAACCTTAGGTTTTTGATGTTGATTCCCCCAACATGGTCTAAGTTCATTGACCCCAAATGACCTTTGACCTTGGTCATATGACATGAAACTCAGGCAGAATGTTTAGTAATACTTGATCAACCTTATTGCCAAAGTTTCATGAACTAGGTCCATATACATTTTAAGTTATGCTGTCATTTCAAAAACTTAACCTTCGGTTAAGATTTGGTGTTGACGCCGCCGCCGCCGTCGGAAAAGCAGCGCCTATAGTCTCACACTGCTATGCAGGTGAGACAAAAAAACTGGCTCGATAGCTGCGGATGGCTTTTTTTGCCCCGCCCTAGCCCAAAAGGCGGTCTTTATCACCATTTTTTTGGTCCAAACAATTAACCACCCCACACAGATATATATATACAGTGCGTATCAAAAAAAGTTTACACTTAGCAAAAATCCTGTAAAATTTCATATTTGTAATATCCTAAAGATTTTTCCACATTTTAACATTGGTACAGATCCATTTAAGCAAATGACGATATAACTGTCGAAAAATATTTCCGCTTGAGTGAGCACCACTTACTTTTGAAAAGTTGGTGAAAAATGATTTGCGCAGAACTTAGAAATAGTTTTGCGAATAAAAGTAGACCTTAATCATGAAGAACACGTCGGATTAGATAGTAGAATTGATTTGATGATATCTTTTACCTTTTTTAACTTGTTTCCTTGCCCAAAACACTTCGAAGAGTGCATTGCGCCCCACCCCACTCCCCCACACACCGAGACCACCGTGACGATATCTGCTTTACGTTGAGCTGTGATTTACATGAAATGGCTTAGGCTTCATTTTCATTTTGTTAATCACTGTCAAGCTTGGAAAAAGTGTAGAGAAAAAAGTATTAAATGAAAAATGAAATGTAAACCCACTTTAAATGATACAAACTTAGTGAAAAATGCTGGAGCTGTCTCAAATAAACTTTTGTTCAGATTCAGTTATGTCATTAGATCCAGCTGGCACAAAAAAGGGTAAAGGCTGTGCTTACTAAGTGTTGAAATTTCAATTTGGGTGGCAAAATTGTTACAAAATGCTTGAATGTATCCGTTTTACTTCAATATACTAAAAGTGCAATGGAAATGTATGAGAAATGTTTTGCAGGGTAAGGTTGATTTCGCCCTTTCCCCTTTACACAGCGTGAAAACGAGCATTTCTGCGCAAACAGATTTCTGCGAGCTTTACAAAAATGGACAGTGCTCACTCAAGTGTAACATTCTGTCAAAACTGTAACTTTCATTGGATAGATGAGACCCAAACCCAAGATTGTATGTCAAAAAATTACCCACATGTTGGATATTTTTTAATTCCCAGGGCTTTTTCAAAGTGTAAACTTTTTATGATACGCACTGTATATATATATATATTGTTCAGGTTTATAAGTGGTGAGCATTTAATCAAGACTAGATTTTTTACTACACATTTAGAACTTTGACAAAACAGTTTCAAAATGCCTCAACACGCCCCTATCGATATTCAATCTGATAACTTCTATGATAACAATTCTGCTCTTATACTGGTTTTCGTTAAAAACGTTAATAGTACTTCTCTCATTGAATGCATTTATATTTTACTTGCTTGATTTTCAGTAAGTTTTACTTATTGTAAGCATGATCAGTTTGGTCCTTGTACATCTGTATCATGTACATTTATTTATGTTTAAACCGAATAAAAAAATGAATAATAAGATAAATATTTCCAGGTCAAGCAATAACAGAAAATAATAACAATAACAATAATAATAATAATAAAAGGTTTCATAAGACTTTATGTATATAACTTGGCCTTTTTTACAACTCGAAGGCCCAAGGGGAGAAAGAAGGAGACGAGGAAGAAGAAGAGAAAGAAGAAAAGGAGGAGGACATGGAGTAAGAAGAAGAAAAACAAAAGAGGAAGCAGCAAGAGGAGATAATGACTAATAAGTACGAGAGCTAAAACTATGAAATGACGCAAAATGTATCATTGCAATAAACCTACTTAAATTTTTTTCGCAATGTGTCCCACCGTATCCTTGGACACACGAGCAGTTATATCCAACTAGTTCCTCCGTACACGTTCCTCCGTTAAGGCACGGGTTTGAGTTACAAGCTTTCAAAAAAAGAACATGAAGAAAGGAACGTATTAAAACAGCATTAAGGGGCACGAAATTGTATACCAATGGTGTGTAGTCTCACACTGACTGTGTTAAAAAAACAATATTGACATAAACCTTTTGATATAATACAGAGAATACAATTAGCGTATAATATCATTATCAGAGACCAACTAATAATGATTATTAACCAACATCTTTCAGCAACCACCCCATTTCCAACAAATAGTCTTGAGTTAAGGCTGTTTGAAAATAGCCAAAATAGTAATTTGAATCGCAAAAAACGAACGCAAAATGTCAGGTTATTTGAAAAAGTAATTGTCCTTAATTCTGTCAAAGTTTAGCGTTGACTTGACTAGAACACAAGATAGTTTCTTTGACACAATTTTTTTTGCAGATTGCTTGGAAGTTTCATGAGATGTGCACAATGTGCAAATCTTCTGCCTAAGTAAGCCCTTAACTTAAAACTTAGTTTTCTCCTTTAAGCTCTGGCTTGGCTTCTTTTGCATTTAATCAAGAACTCTTTTATAGGTTATTCTAGGTCTATCTATTAAGTATCGCTGATCTATTTTGACAATTATATATATATATATATATATATATATATATATACAATTTATGTCTCCTTACGGCGTTTTTATTAAGTCTTTTTTGGTTTCTACATTATGACGCCGACGCAGAACTCTTTGATTTATATATATATATTACGGCTTAGAATGTGCTTTTTTTCAAAATCAATTCAAAGAGAACATGAAGATAGAAATGCGAACCAGCCACTCAAAAACCAACAAAAGGTCATCTGGTAAGGTTTTTTGAAAATAGCCAATATAGTCATTTAGATTGCCCCAAAAATATATAAAATCATGCTAGCTTATGCAAAAGAGTGATATTGTCCTTTATTCTGTCAAATTTTCACATCAAGAAGTTGACAAGAAAATAAGATACGAGAGTTTCTTTGACACAATTATTGAGATATGAACATTGTGCAAATCTTAAGCCCCAGTTAGCTCCGAACTTCAAACCTAGTTTCATTCCTTAAGCTCTACAGTAGATTAGCTTCTCTTACAGACAAGTACTTCATGTACTTGTTTAGGTTATTCTTGATCTATCTTTACAATATTACTGATGTATTTAGAAAAAATATATATTTAAGCGCTTAGAATGTGCTTTTCAAACTCAATGCAAATCTAAAAAAATATATGTTTGAGCGTCTTATATTGGTTTCAAATGCCAAAGGCAGAGAAACACCTTCAATGGCAACTACACTTTGTGACACTGGAATGTTAAGATGGTACTCGATAATAATTCAATCAAGGTACTTTTAGATAATTCGTTTTTCTGATTTCCAAAGAAAAAAAACCAAAAAACCGAAATATTGAGTGAAAATTGATTCTATTTTCGAGATCTAAAACAGAAAAACGGTAATTTTCAATATTTTGATTCAAGAATGAAATATGTAAAAACGGAAAAAACATTAAAAACGCGTTCATTATTCCGTTTGACTGTTTTTGCATATTCTAATTGAATTGAAAATGTCGTTTTCTTTTTCTGTTTCGCCTGCATGAAACAGAAAATTGAACGCACCTTCTCGTTTCATTTTTCGGTTTCGAAATCAGAAACACGATTTTTCTGATCGCACCGCCGTCAAGCTACGATTAGATAATTCATTTTTCGTTGGCCAAACGGAATATTGAAGACCGAACCTTTTGCGAAAGAGGCGGAGCCAGAACTCGCATACATTTGTAATTCCGACGCTACCTTATTCGGAAGTTTCGAATATTCCGAAGGTTTGTATTTCCAAAGGTTCGTAATTCCAAAGGTTCGCCATTTCGAAGGTTCGTTATTCCGAAAACGAAATAAGGTTCATAATTCCGAAGGTTCGTTAGTCCGAAAACGAAATGAGGTTCGTAATTCTGAAGGTTCGTTAGTCCGAAAACGAAATAAGGGTCGTAATTCCGAAGGTTCCTAAGTCAGAAAACGAAATAAGGTTCGTTGATCCGAAAATGAAATAAGGTCCGTTTGAAGCACTTATTATATGCATGTATTCCGTGTAATTCTAAAATATTCCTTTTCAGGTCTGATCATAAAAAATTATCAGCTGGCGCTGCGTGCTCGCATTATTTCCATTAGTATGTATAAGCCTACTTTTATATGAATTCGAACAAACTGCTTAAAATCCCTCTTTATGACAGTTTATCAAAAATATCAGCTTGCACTTCGAGCTCAAAGAAATTAGTTAGCTCCATATGCGTCTTGTTCATAACATTGGTAAGAATGTTCAATTTTTAGGATCAAATTCCTGAAATTTCTATGAAAGTTTGCTCGCTTCTCGCGTTCGAATTGTTCAATCTTGTTTATTAGAATAAAGCTAAGAGATCACTGTTCGGACTAACCCTTAAAAGAAAAAAAAATCAGCATTGGGCAGCCGATCGGGGAAAATGTGAATAAGAAATCACCCACCCTCCTGATTGGAGAAAGCTCAATCCACATCAGTATGCATACAAATATATATTTAATGTAAAATAAGTGCCCCCCATATTAAAACAAGTGGAATGCCTCTGGCGGTCTCACCTGCATCACGCGATTCAATATAGCAGCAGTGCTGACTTTGAAAACTACTATAACTCGCACAAGATGTTCAGTGATACTTGGTTACTCTTATGTCCACGTTTTATGAACTAGACCAATACACTTACAGAGATATGGTGGTAATTCAACAAATAGTCCCAACATGGCCAAAGTTCATTGACCTTACATGACCTTTGACCTTGATCATGTGACCTGAAACTCGCACAGGATGTTCAGTGATATTTGATCACTCTTATGTCAAAGTTTCATGAATCAGATCAATAAACATTCAAAGTTATGATGGTAATTCAACAGATACCCCCATTCGGCCAATGTTCATTGACCTGTGACCTTGGTCATGTGAACTGAAATGCGCACAGGTCGTTCAGTGATACTTGATCACTCTTATGTCCAAGTTTCATGAATCAGATCCATAAACTTTCAAAGTTATGATAGTAATTCAACAGATACCCCCAATTTGGCCAAAGTTAATTGACCCTAAATGACTTTTGACCTTAATCATGTGACCTGACACTTGCACAGGATGTTCAGTGATACTTGATTACTATTATGTCTAAGTTTCATGAATGAGATCTATAAACTTTCAAAGTTATGATAGTAATTCAACAGATACCCCCAATTCGGCCAAAGTTCATTGACCCTAAATGACCTTTGACCTTGATCAGACGTGAAACTCATGCAGAATGTTCAGTGAAACTTTATTAACCTTATGTTCAAGTTTCATGAACCAGGTCCATATATTTTCTAAGTTATGATGACATTTCAAAAACTTAACCTTAGGTTAAGATTTTGATGTTGATTCCCCCAACATGGTCTTAGTTCATTGACCCCAAATGACCTTTGACCTTGGTCATATGACATGAAACTCAGGCAGAGTGTTTAGTAATACTTGATCAACCTTATTGCCAAAGTTTCATGAACTAGGTCCATATACATTTTAAGTTATGCTGTCATTTCAAAAACTTAACCTTCGGTTAAGATTTGGTGTTGACGCCGCCGTCGGAAAAGCAGCGCCTATAGTCTCACACTGCTATGCAGGTGAGACAAAAAAACTGGCTCGATAGCTGCAGATGGCTTTTTTTGCCCCGCCCTAGCCCAAAAGGCGGTCTTAATCACCATTTTTTGGGTCCAAACAATTAACCACCCCACACAGATATATATATATATACAGTGCGTATCAAAAAAAAGTTTACACTTAGCAAAAATCCTGTAAAATTTCATATTTGTAATATCCTAAAGATTTTTCCACATTTTAACATTGGTACAGATCCATTTAAGCAAATGACGATATAACTGTCGAAAAATATTTCCGCTTGAGTGAGCACCACTTACTTTTGAAAAGTTGGTGAAAAATGATTTGCGCAGAACTTAGAAATAGTTTTGCGAATAAAAGTAGACCTTAATCATGAAGAACACGTCGGATTAGATAGTAGAATTGATTTGATGATATCTTTTACCTTTTTTTAACTTGTTTCCTTGCCCAAAACACTTCGAAGAGTGCATTGCGCCCCACCCCACTCCCTCACACACCGAGACCACCGTGACGATATCTGCTTTACGTTGAGCTGTGATTTACATGAAATGGCTTAGGCTTCATTTTCATTTTGTTAATTACTGTCAAGCTTGGAAAAAGTGTAGAGAAAAAAGTATTAAATGAAAAATGAAATGTAAACCCACTTTAAATGATACAAACTTATTGAAAAATGCTGGAGCTGTCTCAAATAAACTTTTGTTCAGATTCAGTTATGTCATTAGATCCAGCTGGCACAAAAAAGGGTAAAGGCTGTGCTTACTATAGTGTTGAAATTTCAATTTGGGTGGCAAAATTGTTACAAAATGCTTGAATGTATCCGTTTTACTTCAATATACTAAAAGTGCAATGGAAATGTATGAGAAATGTTTTGCAGGGTAAGGTTGATTTCGCCCTTTCCCCTTTACACAGCGTGAAAACGAGCATTTCTGCGCAAACAGATTTCTGCGAGCTTTACAAAAATGGACAGTGCTCACTCAAGTGTAACATTCTGTCAAAGCTTTAACTTTCATTGGATAGATGAGACCCAAACCCAAGATTGTATGTCAAAAAATTACCCACATGTTGGATATTTTTTAATTCCCAGGGCTTTTTCAAAGTGTAAACTTTTTTTGATACGCACTGTATATATATATATATTGTTCAGGTTTATAAGTGGTGAACATTTAATCAAGACTAGATTTTTTACTACACATTTAGAACTTTGACAAAACAGTTTCAAAATGCCTCAACACGCCCCTGTCGATATTCAATGTGATAACTTCTATGATAACAATTCTGCTCTTATACTGGTTTTCGTTAAAAACGTTAATAGTACTTCTCTCATTGAATGCATTTATATTTTACTTGCTTGATTTTCAGTAAGTTTTTCTTATTGTAAGCATGATCAGTTTGGTCCTTGTACATCTGTATCATGTACATTTATTTATGTTTAAACCGAATAAAAAAATGAATAATAAGATAAATATTTCCAGGTCAAGCAATAACAGAAAATAATAACAATAACAATAATAATAATAATAAAAGGTTTCATAAGACTTTATGTATATAACTTGGCCTTTTTTACAACTCGAAGGCCCAAGGGGAGAAAGAAGGAGACGAGGAAGAAGAAGAGAAAGAAGAAAAGGAGGAGGACATGGAGTAAGAAGAAGAAGAAAAAAAAAGAGGAAGCAGCAAGAGGAGATAATGACTAATAAGTACGAGAGCTAAAACTATGAAATGACGCAAAATGTATCATTGCAATAAACCTACTTAAATTTTTTTCGCAATGTGTCCCACCGTATCCTTGGACACACGAGCAGTTATATCCAACTAGTTCCTCTGTACACGTTCCTCCGTTAAGGCACGGGTTTGAGTTACAAGCTTTCAAAAAAAGAACATGAAGAAAGGAACGTATTAAAAACAGCATTAAGGGGCACGAAATTGTATACCAACGGTGTGTAGTCTCACACTGACTGTGTTAAAAAAACAATATTGACATAAACCTTTTGATATAATACAGAGAATACAATTAGCGTATAATATCATTATCAGAGACCAACTAATAATGATTATTAACCAACATCTTTCAGCATCCACCCCATTTCCAACAAATAGTCTTGAGTTAAGGCTGTTTGAAAATAGCCAAAATAGTAATTTGAATCGCAAAAAAAACGAACGCAAAATGTCAGGTTATTTGAAAAAGTAATTGTCCTTAATTCTGTCAAAGTTTAGCGTTGACTTGACTAGAACACAAGATAGTTTCTTTGACACAATTTTTTTTGCAGATTGCTTGGAAGTTTCATGAGATGTGCACAATGTGCAAATCTTCTGTCTAAGTAAGCCCTTAACTTAAAACTTAGTTTTCTCCTTTAAGCTCTGGCTCGGCTTCTTTTGCATTTAATCAAGAACTCTTTTATAGGTTGTTCTAGGTCTATCTATTAAGTATCGCTGATCTATTTTGACAATTATATATATATATATATATATATATATATATATATACAATTTATGTCTCCTTACGGCGTTTTTATTAAGTCTTTTTTGGTTTCTACATTATGACGCCGACGCAGAACTCTTTAATTTATATATATATATATATATATATATATATATATATATATATATATATATATATATATTTTACGGCTTAGAATTTGCTTTTTTTTCAAAATCAATTCAAAGAGAACATGAAGATAGAAATGCGAACCAGCCACTCAAACACCAACAAAAGGTCATCTGGTAAGTTTTTTTGAAAATAGCCAATATAGTCATTTAGATTGCCCCAAAAATAAATAAAATCATGCTAGCTTATGCAAAGTTTGAAGCACTTATTCTATGCATGTATTCCGTGTAATTATAAAAAATTCCTTTTCAGGTCTGATCATAAAAAATTTTCAGCTGGCGCTGCGTGCTCGCATTATTTCCATTAGTATGTATAAGCCTACTTTTATATGAATTCGAACAAACTGCTTAAAATCCCTCTTTATGACAGTTTATCAAAAATATCAGCTTGCACTTCGAGCTCAAAGAAATTAGTTAGTTCCATATGCGTCTTGTTCATAACATTGGTAAGAATGTTCAATTTTTAGGTTCAAATTCCTGAAATTTCTATGAAAGTTTGCTCGCTTCTCGCGTTCGAATTATTCAATCTTGTTTATTAGAATAAAGCTAAGAGATCACTGTTCGGACTAACCCTTAAAAGAAAAAAAAATCAGCATTGGGCAGCCGATCGGGGAAAATGTGAATAAGAAATCACCCACCCTCCTGATTGGAGAAAGCTCAATCCACATCAGTATGCATACAAATATATATTTAATGTAAAATAAGTGCCCCCCATATTAAAACAAGTGGAATGCCTCTGGCGGTCTCACCTGCATCACGCGATTCAATATAGCAGCAGTGCTGACTTTGAAAACTACTATAACTCGCACAAGATGTTCAGTGATACTTGGTTACTCTTATGTCCACGTTTTATGAACTAGACCAATACACTTACAGAGATATGGTGGTAATTCAACAAATAGTCCCAACATGGCCAAAGTTCATTGACCTTACATGACCTTTGACCTTGATCATGTGACCTGAAACTCGCACAGGATGTTCAGTGATACTTGATCACTCTTATGTCAAAGTTTCATGAATCAGATCAATAAACATTCAAAGTTATGATGGTAATTCAACAGATACCCCCATTCGGCCAATGTTCATTGACCTGTGACCTTGGTCATGTGACCTGAAATGCGCACAGGTCGTTCAGTGATACTTGATTACTCTTATGTCCAAGTTTAATGAACTAGACCAAGATACTTTCAAAGTTATGATGGTAATTCAACAAATACCCCCAATTTTGCCAAAGTTCATTGACCCTAAATGACTTTTGACCTTAATCATGTGACCTGACACTTGCACAGGATGTTCAGTGATACTTGATTACTATTATGTCTAAGTTTCATGAATGAGATCTATAAACTTTCAAAGTTATGATAGTAATTCAACATATACCCCCAATTCGGCCAAAGTTCATTGACCCTAAATGACCTTTGACCTTGATCAGACGTGAAACTCATGCAGAATGTTCAGTGAAACTTTATTAACCTTATGTTCAAGTTTCATGAACCAGGTTCATATATTTTCTAAGTTATGATGACATTTCAAAAACTTAACCTTAGGTTTTTGATGTTGATTCCCCCAACATGGTCTAAGTTCATTGACCCCAAATGACCTTTGACCTTGGTCATATGACATGAAACTCAGGCAGAATGTTTAGTAATACTTGATCAACCTTATTGCCAAAGTTTCATGAACTAGGTCCATATACATTTTAAGTTATGCTGTCATTTCAAAAACTTAACCTTCGGTTAAGATTTGGTGTTGACGCCGCCGCCGCCGTCGGAAAAGCAGCGCCTATAGTCTCACACTGCTATGCAGGTGAGACAAAAAAACTGGCTCGATAGCTGCGGATGGCTTTTTTTGCCCCGCCCTAGCCCAAAAGTCGGTCTTTATCACCATTTTTTGGGTCCAAACAATTAACCACCCCACACAGATATATATATACAGTGCGTATCAAAAAAAAGTTTACACTTAGCAAAAATCCTGTAAAATTTCATATTTGTAATATCCTAAAGATTTTTCCACATTTTAACATTGGTACAGATCCATTTAAGCAAATGACGATATAACTGTCGAAAAATATTTCCGCTTGAGTGAGCACCACTTACTTTTGAAAAGTTGGTGAAAAATGATTTGCGCAGAACTTAGAAATAGTTTTGCGAATAAAAGTAGACCTTAATCATGAAGAACACGTCGGATAAGATAGTAGAATTGATTTGATGATATCTTTTATGTTCAGTGATACTTGGTTACTCTTATGTCCACGTTTTATGAACTAGACCAATACACTTACAGAGATATGGTGGTAATTCAGCAAATAGTCCCAACATGGCCAAAGTTCATTGACCTTACATGACCTTTGACCTTGATCATGTGACCTGAAACTCGCACAGGATGTTCAGTGATACTTGACCACTCTTATGTCAAAGTTTCATGAATCAGATCAATAAACGTTCAAAGTTATGATGGTAATTCAACAGATACCCCCATTCGGCCAATGTTCATTGACCTGTGACCTTGGTCATGTGACCTGAAATGCGCACAGTAACCGTATGTCAAAAAATTACCCACATGTTGGATATTTTTTAATTCCCAGGGCTTTTTCAAAGTGTAAACTTTTTTTGATACGCACTGTATATATATATATATTGTTCAGGTTTATAAGTGGTGAACATTTAATCAAGACTAGATTTTTTACTACACATTTAGACCTTTGACAAAACAGTTTCAAAATGCCTCAACACGCCCCTATCGATATTCAATCTGATAACTTCTATGATAACAATTCTGCTCTTATACTGGTTTTCGTTAAAAACGTTAATAGTACTTCTCTCATTGAATGCATTTATATTTTACTTGCTTGATTTTCAGTAAGTTTTACTTATTGTAAGCATGATCAGTTTGGTCCTTGTACATCTGTATCATGTATATTTATTTATGTTTAAACCGAATAAAAAAATGAATAATAAGATAAATATTTCCAGGTCAAGCAATAACAGAAAATAATAACAATAACAATAATAATAATAATAAAAGGTTTCATAAGACTTTATGTATATAACTTGGCCTTTTTTACAATTCCAAGGCCCAGGGGACAAAGAAGAAGAAGATGAAGAAGAAGAGAAAGAAGAAGAGGAGGATGACACGGAGGAAGAAGAAGAAAAAAAGAGGAAGCAGCAAGAGGAGATAATGACTAATAAGTACGAGAGCTAAAACTATGAAATGACGCAAAATGTATCATTGCAATAAACCTACTTAGATTTTTTTCGCAATGTGTCCCACCGTATCCTTGGACACACGAGCAGTTATATCCAACTAGTTCCTCCGTACACGTTCCTCCGTTAAGGCACGGGTTTGAGTTACAAGCTTTCAAAAAAAGAACATGAAGAAAGGAACGTATTAAAAACAGCATTAAGGGGCACGAAATTGTATACCAACGGTGTGTAGTCTCACACTGACTGTGTTAAAAAAACAATATTGACATAAACCTTTTGATATAATACAGAGAATACAATTAGCGTATAATATCATTATCAGAGACCAACTAAAAATGATTATTAACCAACATCTTTCAGCAACCACCCCATTTCCAACAAATAGTCTTGAGTTAAGGCTGTTTGAAAATAGCCAAAATAGTAATTTGAATCGCAAAAAACGAACGCAAAATGTCAGGTTATTTGAAAAAGTAATTGTCCTTAATTCTGTCAAAGTTTAGCGTTGACTTGACTAGAACACAAGATAGTTTCTTTGACACAATTTTTTTTGCAGATTGCTTGGAAGTTTCATGAGATGCTCACAATGTGCAAATCTTCTGCCTAAGTAAGCCCTTAACTTAAAACTTAGTTTTCTCCTTTAAGCTCTGGCTTGGCTTCTTTTGCATTTAATCAAGAACTCTTTTATAGGTTATTCTAGGTCTATCTATTAAGTATCGCTGATCTATTTTGACAATTATATATACATATATATACAATTTATGTCTCCTTACGGCGTTTTTATTAAGTCTTTTTTGGTTTCTACATTATGACGCCGACGCAGAACTCTTTGATTTATATATATATATTACGGCTTAGAATGTGCTTTTTTTCAAAATCAATTCAAAGAGAACATGAAGATAGAAATGCGAACCAGCCACTCAAAAACCAACAAAAGGTCATCTGGTAAGGTTTTTTGAAAATAGCCAATATAGTCATTTAGATTGCCCCAAAAATATATAAAATCATGCTAGCTTATGCAAAAGAGTGATATTGTCCTTTATTCTGTCAAATTTTCACATCAAGAAGTTGACAAGAAAATAAGATACGAGAGTTTCTTTGACACAATTATTGAGATATGAATATTGTGCAAATCTTAAGCCCCAGTTAGCTCCGAACTTCAAACCTAGTTTCATTCCTTAAGCTCTACAGTAGATTAGCTTCTCTTACAGACAAGTACTTCATGTACTTGTTTAGGTTATTCTTGATCTATCTTTACAATATTACTGATGTATTTAGAAAAAATATATATTTAAGCGCTTAGAATGTGCTTTTCAAACTCAATGCAAATCTAAAAAAATATATGTTTGAGCGTCTTATATTGGTTTCAAATGCCAAAGGCAGAGAAACACCTTCAATGGCAACTACACTTTGTGACACTGGAATGTTAAGATGGTACTCGATAATAATTCAATCAAGGTACTTTTAGATAATTCGTTTTTCTGATTTCCAAAGAAAAAAAACCAAAAAACCGAAATATTGAGTGAAAATTGATTCTATTTTCGAGATCTAAAACAGAAAAACGGTAATTTTCAATATTTTGATTCAAGAATGAAATATGTAAAAACGGAAAAAACATTAAAAACGCACTCATTATTCCGTTTGACTGTTTTTGCATATTCTAATTGAATTGAAAATGTCGTTTTCTTTTTCTGTTTCGCCTGCATGAAACAGAAAATTGAACGCACCTTCTCGTTTCATTTTTCGGTTTCGAAATCAGAAACACGATTTTTCTGATCGCACCGCCGTCAAGCTACGATTAGATAATTCATTTTTCGTTGGCCAAACGGAATATTGAAGACCGAACCTTTTGCGAAAGAGGCGGAGCCAGAACTCGCATACATTTGTAATTTCGACGCTACCTTATTCGGAAGTTTCGAATACTCCGAAGGTTTGTATTTCCAAAGGTTCGTAATTCCAAAGGTTCGCCATTTCGAAGGTTCGTTATTCCGAAAACGAAATAAGGTTCATAATTCCGAAGGTTCGTTAGTCCGAAAACGAAATGAGGTTCGTAATTCTGAAGGTTCGTTAGTCCGAAAACGAAATAAGGGTCGTAATTCCGAAGGTTCCTAAGTCAGAAAACGAAATAAGGTTCGTTGATCCGAAAATGAAATAAGGTCCGTTTGAAGCACTTATTATATGCATGTATTCCGTGTAATTCTAAAATATTCCTTTTCAGGTCTGATCATAAAAAATTATCAGCTGGCGCTGCGTGCTCGCATTATTTCCATTAGTATGTATAAGCCTACTTTTATATGAATTCGAACAAACTGCTTAAAATCCCTCTTTATGACAGTTTATCAAAAATATCAGCTTGCACTTCGAGCTCAAAGAAATTAGTTAGCTCCATATGCGTCTTGTTCATAACATTGGTAAGAATGTTCAATTTTTAGGATCAAATTCCTGAAATTTCTATGAAAGTTTGCTCGCTTCTCGCGTTCGAATTGTTCAATCTTGTTTATTAGAATAAAGCTAAGAGATCACTGTTCGGACTAACCCTTAAAAGAAAAAAAAATCAGCATTGGGCAGCCGATCGGGGAAAATGTGAATAAGAAATCACCCACCCTCCTGATTGGAGAAAGCTCAATCCACATCAGTATGCATACAAATATATATTTAATGTAAAATAAGTGCCCCCCATATTAAAACAAGTGGAATGCCTCTGGCGGTCTCACCTGCATCACGCGATTCAATATAGCAGCAGTGCTGACTTTGAAAACTACTATAACTCGCACAAGATGTTCAGTGATACTTGGTTACTCTTATGTCCACGTTTTATGAACTAGACCAATACACTTACAGAGATATGGTGGTAATTCAACAAATAGTCCCAACATGGCCAAAGTTCATTGACCTTACATGACCTTTGACCTTGATCATGTGACCTGAAACTCGCACAGGATGTTCAGTGATATTTGATCACTCTTATGTCAAAGTTTCATGAATCAGATCAATAAACATTCAAAGTTATGATGGTAATTCAACAGATACCCCCATTCGGCCAATGTTCATTGACCTGTGACCTTGGTCATGTGAACTGAAATGCGCACAGGTCGTTCAGTGATACTTGATCACTCTTATGTCCAAGTTTCATGAATCAGATCCATAAACTTTCAAAGTTATGATAGTAATTCAACAGATACCCCCAATTCGGCCAAAGTTAATTGACCCTAAATGACTTTTGACCTTAATCATGTGACCTGACACTTGCACAGGATGTTCAGTGATACTTGATTACTATTATGTCTAAGTTTCATGAATGAGATCTATAAACTTTCAAAGTTATGATAGTAATTCAACAGATACCCCCAATTCGGCCAAAGTTCATTGACCCTAAATGACCTTTGACCTTGATCAGACGTGAAACTCATGCAGAATGTTCAGTGAAACTTTATTAACCTTATGTTCAAGTTTCATGAACCAGGTCCATATATTTTCTAAGTTATGATGACATTTCAAAAACTTAACCTTAGGTTAAGATTTTGATGTTGATTCCCCCAACATGGTCTAAGTTCATTGACCCCAAATGACCTTTGACCTTGGTCATATGACATGAAACTCAGGCAGAATGTTTAGTAATACTTGATCAACCTTATTGCCAAAGTTTCATGAACTAGGTCCATATACATTTTAAGTTATGCTGCCATTTCAAAAACTTAACCTTCGGTTAAGATTTGGTGTTGACGCCGCCGCCGCCGTCGGAAAAGCAGCGCCTATAGTCTCACACTGCTATGCAGGTGAGACAAAAAAACTGGCTCGATAGCTGCAGATGGCTTTTTTTGCCCCGCCCTAGCCCAAAAGGCGGTCTTTATCACCATTTTTTGGGTCCAAACAATTAACCACCCCACACAGATATATATATATATACAGTGCGTATCAAAAAAAAGTTTACACTTAGCAAAAATCCTGTAAAATTTCATATTTGTAATATCCTAAAGATTTTTCCACATTTTAACATTGGTACAGATCCATTTAAGCAAATGACGATATAACTGTCGAAAAATATTTCCGCTTGAGTGAGCACCACTTACTTTTGAAAAGTTGGTGAAAAATGATTTGCGCAGAACTTAGAAATAGTTTTGCGAATAAAAGTAGACCTTAATCATGAAGAACACGTCGGATTAGATAGTAGAATTGATTTGATGATATCTTTTACCTTTTTTTAACTTGTTTCCTTGCCCAAAACACTTCGAAGAGTGCATTGCGCCCCACCCCACTCCCCCACACACCGAGACCACCGTGACGATATCTGCTTTACGTTGAGCTGTGATTTACATGAAATGGCTTAGGCTTCATTTTCATTTTGTTAATTACTGTCAAGCTTGGAAAAAGTGTAGAGAAAAAAGTATTAAATGAAAAATGAAATGTAAACCCACTTTAAATGATACAAACTTATTGAAAAATGCTGGAGCTGTCTCAAATAAACTTTTGTTCAGATTCAGTTATGTCATTAGATCCAGCTGGCACCAAAAAGGGTAAAGGCTGTGCTTACTATAGTGTTGAAATTTCAATTTGGGTGGCAAAATTGTTACAAAATGCTTGAATGTATCCGTTTTACTTCAATATACCAAAAGTGCAATGGAAATGTATGAGAAATGTTTTGCAGGGTAAGGTTGATTTCGCCCTTTCCCCTTTACACAGCGTGAAAACGAGCATTTCTGCGCAAACAGATTTCTGCGAGCTTTACAAAAATGGACAGTGCTCACTCAAGTGTAACATTCTGTCAAAGCTTAAACTTTCATTGGATAGATGAGACCCAAACCCAAGATTGTATGTCAAAAAATTACCCACATGTTGGATATTTTTTAATTCCCAGGGCTTTTTCAAAGTGTAAACTTTTTTTGATACGCACTGTATATATATATATATTGTTCAGGTTTATAAGTGGTGAACATTTAATCAAGACTAGATTTTTTACTACACATTTAGAACTTTGACAAAACAGTTTCAAAATGCCTCAACACGCCCCTGTCGATATTCAATGTGATAACTTCTATGATAACAATTCTGCTCTTATACTGGTTTTCGTTAAAAACGTTAATAGTACTTCTCTCATTGAATGCATTTATATTTTACTTGCTTGATTTTCAGTAAGTTTTTCTTATTGTAAGCATGATCAGTTTGGTCCTTGTACATCTGTATCATGTACATTTATTTATGTTTAAACCGAATAAAAAAATGAATAATAAGATAAATATTTCCAGGTCAAGCAATAACAGAAAATAATAACAATAACAATAATAATAATAATAAAAGGTTTCATAAGACTTTATGTATATAACTTGGCCTTTTTTACAACTCGAAGGCCCAAGGGGAGAAAGAAGGAGACGAGGAAGAAGAAGAGATAGAAGAAAAGGAGGAGGACATGGAGTAAGAAGAAGAAGAAAAAAAAAGAGGAAGCAGCAAGAGGAGATAATGACTAATAAGTACGAGAGCTAAAACTATGAAATGACGCAAAATGTATCATTGCAATAAACCTACTTAAATTTTTTTCGCAATGTGTCCCACCGTATCCTTGGACACACGAGCAGTTATATCCAACTAGTTCCTCTGTACACGTTCCTCCGTTAAGGCACGGGTTTGAGTTACAAGCTTTCAAAAAAAGAACATGAAGAAAGGAACGTATTAAAAACAGCATTAAGGGGCACGAAATTGTATACCAACGGTGTGTAGTCTCACACTGACTGTGTTAAAAAAACAATATTGACATAAACCTTTTGATATAATACAGAGAATACAATTAGCGTATAATATCATTATCAGAGACCAACTAATAATGATTATTAACCAACATCTTTCAGCATCCACCCCATTTCCAACAAATAGTCTTGAGTTAAGGCTGTTTGAAAATAGCCAAAATAGTAATTTGAATCGCAAAAAAAACGAACGCAAAATGTCAGGTTATTTGAAAAAGTTATTGTCCTTAATTCTGTCAAAGTTTAGCGTTGACTTGACTAGAACACAAGATAGTTTCTTTGACACAATTTTTTTTGCAGATTGCTTGGAAGTTTCATGAGATGTGCACAATGTGCAAATCTTCTGCCTAAGTAAGCCCTTAACTTAAAACTTAGTTTTCTCCTTTAAGCTCTGGCTCGGCTTCTTTTGCATTTAATCAAGAACTCTTTTATAGGTTGTTCTAGGTCTATCTATTAAGTATCGCTGATCTATTTTGACAATTATATATATATATATATATATATATATACAATTTATGTCTCCTTACGGCGTTTTTATTAAGTCTTTTTTGGTTTCTACATTATGACGCCGACGCAGAACTCTTTAATTTATATATATATATATATATATATATATATATATATATATATATATATATATATATTTTACGGCTTAGAATTTGCTTTTTTTTCAAAATCAATTCAAAGAGAACATGAAGATAGAAATGCGAACCAGCCACTCAAACACCAACAAAAGGTCATCTGGTAAGTTTTTTTGAAAATAGCCAATATAGTCATTTAGATTGCCCCAAAAATAAATAAAATCATGCTAGCTTATGCAAAGTTTGAAGCACTTATTCTATGCATGTATTCCGTGTAATTATAAAAAATTCCTTTTCAGGTCTGATCATAAAAAAATTTTCAGCTGGCGCTGCGTGCTCGCATTATTTCCATTAGTATGTATAAGCCTACTTTTATATGAATTCGAACAAACTGCTTAAAATCCCTCTTTATGACAGTTTATCAAAAATATCAGCTTGCACTTCGAGCTCAAAGAAATTAGTTAGTTCCATATGCGTCTTGTTCATAACATTGGTAAGAATGTTCAATTTTTAGGATCAAATTCCTGAAATTTCTATGAAAGTTTGCTCGCTTCTCGCGTTCGAATTATTCAATCTTGTTTATTAGAATAAAGCTAAGAGATCACTGTTCGGACTAACCCTTAAAAGAAAAAAAAATCAGCATTGGGCAGCCGATCGGGGAAAATGTGAATAAAAAATCACCCACCCTCCTGATTGGAGAAAGCTCAATCCACATCAGTATGCATACAAATATAAATTTAATGTCAAATAAGTGCCCCCCATATTAAAACAAGTGGAATGCCTCTGGCGGTCTCACCTGCATCACGCGATTCAATATAGCAGCAGTGCTGACTTTGAAAACTACTATAACTCGCACAAGATGTTCAGTGATACTTGGTTACTCTTATGTCCACGTTTTATGAACTAGACCAATACACTTACAGAGATATGGTGGTAATTCAACAAATAGTCCCAACATGGCCAAAGTTCATGGACCTTACATGACCTTTGACCTTGATCATGTGACCTGAAACTCGCACAGGATGTTCAGTGATATTTGATCACTCTTATGTCAAAGTTTCATGAATCAGATCAATAAACATTCAAAGTTATGATGGTAATTCAACAGATACCCCCATTCGGCCAATGTTCATTGACCTGTGACCTTGGTCATGTGAACTGAAATGCGCACAGGTCGTTCAGTGATACTTGATCACTCTTATGTCCAAGTTTCATGAATCAGATCCATAAACTTTCAAAGTTATGATTGTAATTCAACAGATACCCCCAATTCGGCCAAAGTTAATTGACCCTAAATGACCTTTGACCTTGGTCATGTGACGTGAAACTCATGCAGAATGTTCAGTGATACTTTATTAACCTTATGTATAAGTTTCATGAACTAGATCGATATATTTTCTAAGTTATGATGACATTTCAAAAACTTAACCTTAGGTTAAGATTTTGATGTTGATTCCCCCAACATGGTCTAAGTTCATTGACCCCAAATGACCTTTGACCTTAGTCATATGACATGAAACTCAAGCAGAATGTTTAGTAATATTTGATTAATCTAATGGCCAAGTTTCATGAACTAGGTCCATATACTTTTTAAGTTATGCTGTCATTTCAAAAACTTAACCTTCGGTCAAAATTTGGTGTTGACGCCGCCGCCGCCGCCGTCGGAAAAGCAGCGCCTTTAGTCTCACACTGCTATGCAGGTGAGACAAAAAACTGGCTCGATAGCTGCGGATGGCTTTTTTTGCTCCGCCTTAGCCCCAAAAGGGGGTCGTTATCACCTTTTTTTTTGTCCAAACAATTAACCACCCCCGCACAGATATATATATATATATATATATATATACATATTGTTCAGGTTTATTAAAGTGGTGAACATTTAATCAAGACTAGATTTTTTACTAGACATTTAGAACTTTGACAAAACAGTTTCAAAATGCCTCAACACGCCCCTATCGATATTCAATCTGATAACTTATATGATAACTATTCTGCTCTTATACTGGTTTTCGTTAAAAACGTTAATAGTAGTTCTCCCATTGAATGCATTTATATTTTACTTGCTTGATTTTCAGTAAGTTTTACTTACTGTAAGCATGGTCAGTTTGGTCCTTGTACATTTGTATCATGTACATTTATTTATGTTCAAACCGAATAAAAAAATGAATAATAAGATAAATATTTGCAGGTCAAGCAATAACAGAAAATAATAATAATAATAATAGGTTTCATAAGACGTTATGTATATAACTTGGCATTTTTTACAACTCCAAGGCCCAAGGGGAGAAAGAAGGAGAAGAGGAAGAAGAGAAAGAAGAAAAAGAGGAGGACATGGAGTAAGAAGAAGAAGAAAAAAAGAGGAAGCAGCAAGACGAGATAATGACTACGAAGTACGAGAGCTAAAACTATGAAATGACGCTAAATGCATCATTGCAATAAACCTACTTAAATTTTCTTCGCAATGTGTCCCACCGTATCCTTGGACACACGAGCAGCTATATCCAACTAGTTCCTCCGTACACGTTCCTCCGTTAAGGCACGGGTTTGAGTTACAAGCTTTCAAAAAAGGACATGAAGAAAGGAACGTATTAAAAACAGCATTAAGGGGCACGAAATTGTATACCAACGGTGTGTAGTCTCACACTGACTGTGTTAAAAAAACAGTATTGACATAAACCTTTTGATATAATACAGAGAATACAATTAGCGTATAATTTCGTTATCAGAGACCAACTAATAATAATTATTAACCAACATCTTTCAGCAACCACCCCAATTCCAACAAATAGTCTTGAGTTAAGGCTGTTTGAAAATAGCCAAAATAGTAATTTGAATTGCAAAAAACGAACGCAAAATGTCAGGTTATTTGAAAGAGTAATTGTCCTTAATTCTGTCAAAGTTTACCGTTGAGTTGACTAAATTACAAGATAGTTTCTTTGACACAATATATTTTTTTTTGCAGATTGCTTGGAAGTTTCATGAGATGTGCACAATGTGCAAATCTTCTGCCTAAGTAAGCCCTTAACTTAAAACTTAGTTTTCTCCTTTAAGCTCTGGCTCGGCTTCTTTTGCATTTAATCAAGAACTCTTTTATAGGTTATTCTAGGTCTATCTATTAAGTATCGCTGATCTATTTTGACATTTGTATATATATATATATATATATATATATATGTATATATATATTACGGCTTAGAATGTGCTTTTTTTTCAAAATCAATTCAAAGAGTACATGAAGATAGAAATGTGAACCAGCCACTCAAAAACCAACAAAAGGTCATCTGGTAAGGTTTTTTGAAAATAGCCAATATAGTAATTTTGATTGCCCCAAAAATGTATAAAATCATGCTAGGTTATGCAAAAGAGTGATATTGTCCTTCATTCTGTCAAAATTTCACATTTAGAAGTTGACAAGAAAACAAGATACGATACTTTCTTTGACATAATCATTGAGATATGAACATTGTGCAAATCTTATGCCCCAGTTAGCTCCGAACTTCAAACATAGTTTTATTCCCTAAGCTCTACAGTAGATTAGCTTTTATTACAGACAAGTACTTCATGTACTTGTTTAGGTTATTCTTGGTCTATCTTTACAATATAACTGATGTATTTTGAAAAGTTATATATTTAAGCGCTTAGAATGTGCTTTTTCAAACTCAATGCAAATCTAAAAAAATATATTTTTGGGCGTCTTATATTGGTTTCAAATGCCAAAGGCAGAGAAACACCTTCAATGGCAACTACACTTTGTGACACTGGAATGTTAAGATGGTACTCGATAATAATTCAATCAAGGTACTTTTAGATAATTCGTTTTTCTGATTTCCAAAGAAAAAAAAACCAAAAACGAAATATTGAGTGAAAATTGATTCTATTTTCGAGATCTAAAACAGAAAAACGGCAATTTTCAATATTTTGATTCAAAAATAAAATATGTAAAAACGGAAAAAACATTAAAAACGCGTTCATTATTCCGTTTGACTGTTTTTGCATATTCTAATTGAATTGAAAATGTCGTTTTCTCTTTCTGTTTCGCCTGCATGAAACAGAAAATTGAACGCACCTTTTCGTTTCCCTTTTCGGTTTCGAAATCAGAAACACGATTTTTCTGATCACACCGCCGTCAAGGTACGATTAGATAATTCCTTTTTCGTTGGCCAAACGGAATATTGAAGACCGAACCTTTTGCGAAAGAGGCGGAGCCAGAACTCGCATACATTTGTAATTCCGACGCTTCCTTATTCGGAAGTTTCGAATATTCCGAAGGTTTGTTTTTCCAAAGGTTCGTAATTCCAAAGGTTCGTTAGTCCCAAAACGAAATAAGGTTTGTACTTCCGAAGGTTCGTTAGTCCAAAAACGAAATGAGGTTTGTAATTCTGAAGGTTCGTTAGTCCGAAAAAAAAATAAGGGTCGTAATTCCGAAGGTTCCTAAGTCAGAAAACGAAATAAGGTTCGTTGATCCGAAAATGAAATAAGGTTCGTTTGAAGCACTTATTCTATGCATGTATTCCGTGTAATTCTAAAACATTCCTTTTCAGGTCTGATCATGAAAAATTATCAGCTGGCGCTGCGTGCTCGCATTATTTCCATTAGTATGTATAAGCCTACTTTTATATGAATTCGAACAAACTGCTTAAAATCCCTCTTTATGACAGTTTATCAAAAATATCAGCTTGCACTTCGAGCTCAAAGAAATTAGTTAGTTCCATATGCGTCTTGTTCATAACATTGGTAAGAATGTTCAATTTTTAGGATCAAATTCCTGAAATTTCTATGAAAGTTTGCTCGCTTCTCGCGTTCGAATTATTCAATCTTGTTTATTAGAATAAAGCTAAGAGATCACTGTTCGGACTAACCCTTAAAAGAAAAAAAAATCAGCATTGGGCAGCCGATCGGGGAAAATGTGAATAAAAAATCACCCACCCTCCTGATTGGAGAAAGCTCAATCCACATCAGTATGCATACAAATATAAATTTAATGTCAAATAAGTGCCCCCCATATTAAAACAAGTGGAATGCCTCTGGCGGTCTCACCTGCATCACGCGATTCAATATAGCAGCAGTGCTGACTTTGAAAACTACTATAACTCGCACAAGATGTTCAGTGATACTTGGTTACTCTTATGTCCACGTTTTATGAACTAGACCAATACACTTACAGAGATATGGTGGTAATTCAACAAATAGTCCCAACATGGCCAAAGTTCATGGACCTTACATGACCTTTGACCTTGATCATGTGACCTGAAACTCGCACAGGATGTTCAGTGATATTTGATCACTCTTATGTCAAAGTTTCATGAATCAGATCAATAAACATTCAAAGTTATGATGGTAATTCAACAGATACCCCCATTCGGCCAATGTTCATTGACCTGTGACCTTGGTCATGTGAACTGAAATGCGCACAGGTCGTTCAGTGATACTTGATCACTCTTATGTCCAAGTTTCATGAATCAGATCCATAAACTTTCAAAGTTATGATTGTAATTCAACAGATACCCCCAATTCGGCCAAAGTTAATTGACCCTAAATGACCTTTGACCTTGGTCATGTGACGTGAAACTCATGCAGAATGTTCAGTGATACTTTATTAACCTTATGTATAAGTTTCATGAACTAGATCGATATATTTTCTAAGTTATGATGACATTTCAAAAACTTAACCTTAGGTTAAGATTTTGATGTTGATTCCCCCAACATGGTCTAAGTTCATTGACCCCAAATGACCTTTGACCTTAGTCATATGACATGAAACTCAAGCAGAATGTTTAGTAATATTTGATTAATCTAATGGCCAAGTTTCATGAACTAGGTCCATATACTTTTTAAGTTATGCTGTCATTTCAAAAACTTAACCTTCGGTCAAAATTTGGTGTTGACGCCGCCGCCGCCGCCGTCGGAAAAGCAGCGCCTTTAGTCTCACACTGCTATGCAGGTGAGACAAAAAACTGGCTCGATAGCTGCGGATGGCTTTTTTTGCTCCGCCTTAGCCCCAAAAGGGGGTCGTTATCACCTTTTTTTTTGTCCAAACAATTAACCACCCCCGCACAGATATATATATATATATATATATATATACATATTGTTCAGGTTTATTAAAGTGGTGAACATTTAATCAAGACTAGATTTTTTACTAGACATTTAGAACTTTGACAAAACAGTTTCAAAATGCCTCAACACGCCCCTATCGATATTCAATCTGATAACTTATATGATAACTATTCTGCTCTTATACTGGTTTTCGTTAAAAACGTTAATAGTAGTTCTCCCATTGAATGCATTTATATTTTACTTGCTTGATTTTCAGTAAGTTTTACTTACTGTAAGCATGGTCAGTTTGGTCCTTGTACATTTGTATCATGTACATTTATTTATGTTCAAACCGAATAAAAAAATGAATAATAAGATAAATATTTGCAGGTCAAGCAATAACAGAAAATAATAATAATAATAATAGGTTTCATAAGACGTTATGTATATAACTTGGCATTTTTTACAACTCCAAGGCCCAAGGGGAGAAAGAAGGAGAAGAGGAAGAAGAGAAAGAAGAAAAAGAGGAGGACATGGAGTAAGAAGAAGAAGAAAAAAAGAGGAAGCAGCAAGACGAGATAATGACTACTAAGTACGAGAGCTAAAACTATGAAATGACGCTAAATGCATCATTGCAATAAACCTACTTAAATTTTCTTCGCAATGTGTCCCACCGTATCCTTGGACACACGAGCAGCTATATCCAACTAGTTCCTCCGTACACGTTCCTCCGTTAAGGCACGGGTTTGAGTTACAAGCTTTCAAAAAAGGACATGAAGAAAGGAACGTATTAAAAACAGCATTAAGGGGCACGAAATTGTATACCAACGGTGTGTAGTCTCACACTGACTGTGTTAAAAAAACAGTATTGACATAAACCTTTTGATATAATACAGAGAATACAATTAGCGTATAATTTCGTTATCAGAGACCAACTAATAATAATTATTAACCAACATCTTTCAGCAACCACCCCAATTCCAACAAATAGTCTTGAGTTAAGGC